>NW_017306301.1:1717682-1727458 GCF_000935625.1 Nanorana parkeri | reverse complement strand
CATTTGATTTATTATATAACACATTGTATGTATGAATGTATTTTACTTTAATACAACGGGGTCTATTCACGAAGCAGCCGAAGGATCTAGCCGTAGCTTCGGGCGATCCTTCCGTCAGCTTCGGCCCCAGGACCCCTTCGGTTCAGTAGAACCAGCCTGAAGTGAATAGCCGAACAGCTCACTTTCCAGACTTCTAGCGTTGGTGTACATACATTTAAGGTCGGTCTTTCACTCGGCTGCCTACGGCAGCTTAGTGAATAGATCCCATTGTGTTTTAGGTTTCCAATTTGCATTTTTGGGGAATATCTGAAAGCGCTTGCCGACTTTATTAAAAAAATAAATAAATTGGAAACTGATTTTGAAGATTTGGGTTGCTCGTGCAAGATGGAAATGTCAGGTCGTGTAACTGCTCATGGCCCTCCACCCATCTTATCTTTGGTTGAGATTGCATAGACATGAGTGTACTCTTTACCTCTGTATTAAGTTTGTCTATTTGTATTTTCAAAATTTTTGTGAACAAGAAGATTTGGATTGTAAATACTGGGATTCAAAAAGGTAAATGACTACTGAATGCTAACTTAAGTCATCCAAGTTGTCTAGTGTAAGCAGGCATAGTCATCGTGTGCTGACATCTAAGATATAATGAGCCATGATGCTATGGCTGATAGGTCTACATGCTGAACGGCAAAACCTACTAATTTCAACAGATGCAAACAGTGTGCAAATGTACCCAACTCCAGAATACCATCAATCATGACATGTTAGTTGGCTGTAAAGCCTTGTTTAAAATTTTGCAAGGCGTTATTGAATGTCAGGATAACAGTAGTATGTCTTCTAATGCCAATGAGTATTAAAGTCGAACTCTGGGCACCACCTAAACCTGTTATGTAATAATAAAAAAGTAAAGTATTTATACATAGGAGGACAAGCTTAAATACCTGATTATGTCCTGACCTTAGCCACCTTTACAGCACCACTCACATTGGGTGATCAGTACTCACAGCCAGTCAGGGCTCTATTGCTTTGCTCGGTGCTGTCAACAATCGGAAAATTGGTAAGATTCCAAGTGTCCTCTCATTTTTTGTAGTGAACATTGCAACATTGCAAAATAAGATCACACAGTGGACATGTTACTATTTCTGCAGCAACACTTTTGCTTTTTAGTGAATTTGCAGTTCTCTGATGTCTGTTTATCTACATTATTAACTACTATACTGCAGAAACTGGAAGAGAAAACAAGGTAGCTAGTGGAATGGGTCAATGATCTCTTATTTACTGCCATGATCAATAACCCCTTTACCCAGTTCAAAGAGCAATAACTTACATTGCCAGCGCGATTTAACAGCCTTTGAACGTGGGATGATTGTTGGCGCTCTGAGCCATGGAGCGAGTATCAGCAAAACAGCAGAATTCATTAAATGTTCAAGAGCAGCTGTTGTTAAAGTGTTTAAAGACTGGACTGTCAGCCGAAAATCTGGGTCTGAACGTGTGAATTGTGGCCGTCAGCGACTAGTCAATGTTGGGGCAGAACAGAGAGTGGCAAGACTGGTACAAGACAACAGAAGGGCAACAGTGTAGTGTCAGATTCCTCGCATCACCTTTCAACATCTCGTGGAGTCACGAGGCGGTCCAACGAAGTCATCTCGTGGCCCAACGAAGTACTGATGGGGTGGTCATAATAATATGGCCACTCAGTGTATATACTTACATACACTATATGTATTTAGTCCCCAGTGTTCATTTCCCAGGAGTACGTATATTATTTCATAGACATAAAGAAGATAGCCCTTTCTCTCTAACCATTCATAACTGTTCCTGAATTAGTCAAGGTTATGGCCTTAGGAAGTTCACTGTAAAGACTATTAAGCACTTTCTCAAATTACAGAGAAAAGCTTTTTATTAATGTACTCTAAGGTGTGGCACAAGCTGCATGCTTTCTTCTACACTGCGGATCATTAGTAGGCTCTCCTTTACTGGCCAGAGATGAAGCCCGGGTCCCAACTGTGGTCTGCAAGGCACCCATATTCCAATTATGCCTGAATGTGTCCTTGATGATGGGGTGACAGGGGCACAATTGTAGACAGTTGGTATCCTTCCATAGGTTTTTAAAAAGACTTATTGTTAAAGTCCCAGTCACCAGTAACACCCTATTGATCTGTTTATTGCTCTGATAAGGAATCCTAAACACTTCTAAAATATAACACTGATAGCACAGGTTTTTTTCTAACTATGACAGGTAACAACACAAACTCAGCGAGAACATACCAGAATCCAGTAACCTAACAAAAACACACAGCAATGTAAGACTTTAGAACATATGTGGGAGGTTTATTACTAGAAAGTACCATATATAAATGTTCTTTTGTCTATAGACTTGTGTTGGCAGCCCATACCAGCAACATGCCCACATAACACACCTGTGCAAAATAATCAGGTCTGAGACAAACACAGATTATCATCCAACTATATGCTGTATACTGCATAGATCTAGGGCTAACAGCTGTCCTATGATTTAAAGGTGGGGGAACTTCTCCCCACAGTCTGCTGTAATTTTTAAAAATTTAGCGCGCCTGTGCATGGCTTCACTCTGTGACTTTAGAGACAACAAGTCCTGTCAGCCACCATGTTAGAGGAACTCCGACTCCTCAATGGTGTACAAGTGTGGTACTGTCACCACACTTGTAGTCCATTTATAATTTGTCCCATAGTCAGTATGTCTGTACAGACAGGGATTTAAGAAATAGTCTGCAGAAGCCTGAACATTGCACCAGCGATCACGGTTCCAGTGGTTTACAGGCTTTAATATTAAATGCACATTTTTTTTCTTTTATTAATGTGTGTGCATTTATTTATTTTTTTGGAAAAGCTGGGCTATGCCATGAAAGGATGTCTGTATAAATGAGGCATGCATGTAGATGTTTGTGAAAGCTGTTAAAGGAAACCTGTATTGTGGAATACTTGATCTCTTTCAGCTTTCCAGTCCTTAGATGTTGTAAACTCTAAATATGTATCCCTATTACAGGGACACCAATCAGGTTGCTGATAGTTGAAGTCTCTTCTTTATCATCCTGTTCTCTTCTCCAAGCCAATAGAAATTATCTCCAAGCTCAGCAGGATCGCCATTCTGCAGGGATAACTGAGCTATGGAGATAAAATACAAGAAGGGCTGATTGGCCAGGTGGGACATTTACGGCCTTTTGCTGAAGGGAGATATATAGTTATATTCTTCATATTACATGTTGTCTCTATGTTCTTCTTTCATGTGTTTAATTGCTCATCCCCATTATTAAGAAAAAGTTTCCATTGCTCATTTGCCATTGTTACATTAAAGAGAACAAAGACTGAGTCATTCATGTGTTTGTCATTTTCAAGCTTTTAATTACACATCTGTCCTATACATGCACCTGTGCCCTTTGTTTGGTCCTATAGCTGAGCATCCAATTTGACATGTACATCGGGCAGGTGTAACGTACATGTTTGTTTTTTATTTTTGCTTTTAAAGGAAAACAAAAATTAAATGTAGACACATTCATACAAGTTAAAATATACATTTACTATGTTTTATCACCGAAGCCTGTAAGGCATTACAACCTTGCTCAGTGGGGCATGGGTGCAATGCTCTGGCTCTTGCAGACCCTTCCTCACAGCCCCTGCCCGTAGTGAGGAATGGACTTTCAAGTTACGGATGGGAGGAAGTATGAACGGACTTTTCAGAATTACAAGTTCCTCTGATGTGGTGGCTGTTAGGACTTGTAGTTTCTCCATGCACAGATCATGTCAAAGGCTCTGTATGCACAGCTGTGCCAAATTTAAAAGTTTACAGCCATGTGCGGTAGAAGAAACCCACAATTTAGATAATTGGGGGGGCCACGGGCTTGAGGTGGGTAGTGATAAGGCTGTGTTTGGTACCAACCCAGTTCACCAGGGGTATTCATTGTTGACTTTAGGTTGACAATAATTATAGGCTCTAACCAGTGTGGCTTTCTCATGAATTCGCTATGAATTTATAGATTGGTTGCCCACAGCAACCAATCAAACTTTGTGTTTAATTCTCCATAAAGTGAATGATGAATCCTGATAGGTTGCTATGGAAGACAACTTCAATTTTGTTCTAATTCTCTTTCACTTTTTGAGGTGTGATAAATTCTTGCACCGAAAACAACCACGTCAATTTTTAGAATCCGAAAAACAATGTGCTGCAATAAATTTGCAGTTTTACTATTACGGGAAAGAGAAGCAAGCTGTTAATCACTGCTTGTAGAGCAATAGAGCATGGTACCTGTGTAACCAACAGAAATCTGCTACCCACTGAGATCCACCATGACTGGTACTCCAAGGTCTAACCTGATATTCCAAGGTCATGATGCACCATACCAGCTAGGACTATTTTACAAGTGAGCCAACATCAATTTAATGGGTTGTTAATCTATCTGAGAACACCAAGTGTATCTGGCCTGACTGACAAAAGCAAATCCTTTTCCTGCTGGGCAAAGTGCCGCATAATACCAGCTTGAATTACATCACACTTTATTATCTGTATCACCTTATATGAGACGCACTGTAAACATTAACATGTCATATTCCAAGTTTTGAATCAGGTCACAATGTATATTTAGTAAACAAATCCATCTCGGAGCACATAAGAACTCATTATCACCTGTCAGCTCATTAGATGCTATGATAGCCCAGATGCACAGACATCCAGCCAACAGATGTTCTGATATAGGCAATGCCTAGCTGGAATGCTAAGTGTGTCACTGACCATTTGCTGTATTTGAAGAAGGCTATTTAATTACACTTGATGACTATACAAAAACTACAAAACTACACCATTCTGATACATAAATTTCACAAGGAGATTGGAGAGTTAGAGACTTTGTAACACAGGGGTAGACACATTATTGTAATTTGGGAGCCAGTCTGTACAATCCAGGAACCAGCTCTATTGACATGGATCCAGCCCTGTTGTAACATCAAAAGTGGCTCACACACATGCAGTTCTGATCATTAGATTAAATGATCAGAAACCCAGAGGATTATGTTTTCACTTGCCATGGTCATCGGCTAGACAGTGAATGTTTGGAAATCTGGAAATGTCTGAAAATCTAACACAGTTGAGATGTGATGCCTGGTTATCTCAGCACCATCAGCAGAGAACAACAAAAAGTCATCCAAACCTACTCTTTGGGTACATCAGAGACACCTTTTATATATTGGCAGTTTGTTCTTAAAATGCTCTGAAAACATATGTTACTTCAAACATACTGTATATGGCTGGACTCATACAAACTAACATGTGTAGGACACAACACCTACTGTACCCCTCCAAGGCCGAGTATGTTCCTTAGCCCCCTAGCCTGACTAAATTCCAACACCCCACACTCAGATACATCTTGCCTTTTCATGATAGCGGCAACCTCTGCCAGTGTTTAGCCTTCTAGACCCTTGCCATAAATGCAGCTAGCTCCAGTAAAGACTCTTCTAGTCCTGCAATCTTCACCAGTGTTGGCCATGTTTGTGCATTGAGTCCCCATAGACTCAAATAAGGCCCTACTCCTGCAACAGAGAAGATAGGTGTACAGTACCATTCAAGTCTATGGGAGTCCTGCACAGGCACAGCCAGCAATAGAAAGCTTGAAAGTCAAGAGAGTCTACCACTGTTATGAAGAGGGAAGTAACCACCTGAGTGTGTGTGAGGAGGGGGGGGGGGGTGTTCTAGGTTTTATTAGAATAGGGAGATATGAAGGCTGGAGAAGGGGGTTTGTGTTTAAAAGAGAACTTATTTTTTAAGCCTAATTAATTAAATTAGACCTAGAATTAAAAAAAAATACATTAAAGTTGCACTTCAGGCATACATAAAAACACCATTCCTGACCACCATATTTCTGACTACATTGTGCTGCAGCAATGTGCTGTCTGACAGATGTTCTTGGATCACAAGACTAACCGAACTTATTTTACAATCCTTTGAAGAGTAAAACAAATCCTATATATGTATTTCCACTGTCATTTTAGCTGTGAGCTTAAAGTTCAGTTTAAATGAAATAACTACTACCGTAATAACATTCACAAATATGTAAGTACACTAACACATTGGTGGAAACAATTATTTGAAACTCATAAGTTTGCTACGGAGCCTATTGCTCTATGTTGGCTGCCATTCTATGCAAATTGTTGAAAAAAAGACACTCCTATGTGTGTAATTGGCAGGAAGTCATCTGTGTATGAATATACCCATGCCCACTATACCGCCTCATTTTAGGAACCTTCTATTATAATCATCTACATGAACTGTTAAATATTCCCACAACAAAGTTATTAAAACCTCTTTTACTTAAAAAAGCTATAAATATATATAATTCATGCTTAGTGACCCTTTAAAGCGCTATTGTTTTTTTGTTATTTAAATGCAAAATTCATTTTATTTAATTCAATTTTTCATATTTTTCATCTATTTGTATGCATTTGTAATAAAATTGATAAAGGCTCTTAGCTTAAATTTTAAAGCACAAATTTGTTGTCTGAGTGGTTTATTGGATTTTATGTCCCATCCGATCAATATTTGTTGACTGGTCCATGGATTGATTTGTAACTGCAGCAGCGAGACCATGGAGTAGTAAGACAGCCATTCTGTCCACAGATCATTGAAGACTGTAACTCCATATGGAATTGTAAGCTCTGGCAAGCATGGCTCTCTCACTGCACATCTAAAGTTACAGGTGAGGCTCTGGATATCTCGCAATCTAATTAATAAATAAGTTTTTACTTCACCAAACAGAAAACTAAATCCTGACAGTTGCTATGCCTGGACAAGTACCAATTGCATTAGCATGTGCACGTGAATATCTGATAGACCACAAGTAAATCCCAGATAAACTGAAATATATTGGGCACAAAAAGTATAACTTTGCCTTTAAAATTTTGAAATTTAGGACCAGCAACCATATATAACCAATTGATTTATGAGTCTTTTTAACATTCTTGAATAAAAATATAAAAAAAAAACCCAGAAGATATTGTAACAAATTAATTATGGGGTTATATTGTCTTACATATAGCTGGCTTCTTGTACAGTTGTCACATAGAATAATTCAGCATTCATAGAATAATTCCCAAATTAAAACTGTACTTAGGCCCCATTCACACCTTAGATTTAGAGAGCTTTTTTTGTGCATGTTTGTAGATGCAACTTGGACGAGTGTGTGGAATTTTGGCCCCATAAACGTTTACATGGGACCACCTGAAAAACATGCATAAATGGGCTTTTTTAAGCATTTTTCAGATGTGGCAAGAAACATGTGATTCTGCCTGATAATAAAACCCTATATACTTTTATGAGAGAGAGGTCCAATGGCGTATCCAGGGTAAGGCACATATGGCACATACCCTAGCCGCCACTTGAAAGGGGGGGGCGCTGCATTGCGGTTAGCAAGAGTTCGCTGACCTACAGAGACAGCTGACTTTTTTTCTCTCCCCACCCCTCTCCCTTACAAATCTCCCCACCTAGCTCTTAGCAACCAGGGACGCTCTGGTCAGGTCCCACCCAGGTCCTGGCAATCAATGATAATACTGGTTGACAGCAGCTGTCCGGAACGCAAGCCATATCATCTCAGGTAGCTAAGAGCCAGGCGGGGATATGTGTATGGGGCATACGCTATACACTTCTCCTTGCCCGGCTCTTAGCAAGTAAAGCGGGTATGGAGATGGGTACGCAGACAGGACGCCAACCACAGCATCCCAGGTTGCTAAGAGCTGGGCAAAGCGATGTGTATGGCCTTTTCACATCTCCCCACACAGCTACTAGCACCTTGGGATGCCCTAGCCAGTGTCCCGCCAAGCTCCTGGCAAACAGTGATGTCACTGGTTGCCCGGAGCTGGGAAGGAAGCCAGGGTCACAATATGTTGTAGACACGCCTCTGGATAGACGTCAAGCTACAAACAACACAACACTCAGATATGATTGGATATCATAATGGGATACTTCTTGTTGATTGTTGTTGCACGTAGAAGAGCATGCAACAAAGCGCTCAGGTGTAAACAGGGGCCCCGTCAGCTGCTTTAACTTACTTCTCCTTAGCTCCCCTGAACTGTCACCACAAGCAATGAAAAATACCCAGTACCTCTTGGTATGGGGGCCATAGGACTCAATTCCCTTCCAGCCATGTGACAGTGCTGGTTCTTGGTGATTGGCACTTACCAATCACACTTAGGGGAGAAAAAGAGTCCTCAGCTTCTTCTCTCAACAGAGCAGCCTAGGAGCAAAGGTAACCTTAGTATGTACAGCCAGTGGAGCTGGCATTAAAGTGAACCTGCTATTTAACACTTAATATTAAAGTGTTTCAACCTAAGTTAGTGGACCTCCTTCCAGCATGAAGAGGTGACCAAATCCAGCAACTACCATAGGTAGTGCGGAAAGACCTCGAGGTTCTTGCTCTGTGGGATAAGTGGCAGTTTATATTTAAACGACCACGTCCAAAATGAAATAAATGCTCGAACATTCTTTAACAGCCCACAACTCTTTTTAACTTGTAATAAAAACATAATATACTGTGTAACAATAAGATTTCCAAAACAAATTCTCTAAACTGATGCAAGCATATTCTGACTGTCTACTTATTTATAAATTCTTTACCGCCGCAGGCAATTTCAGGAGGGTCAGGGAAGGTTGACAGCTTGGCATCACTTTAAAAAAAAAATGCTAGGCAATTAAGCACCAGCATTTATAGATAATTATTTATAAAGGAACCAGATTAACTGTATAAAGGAAATCCACTGCAGAGAGCAGTGTGAGCACCAATTAGAAAACTGTTAATGCTATCCACAAAACAGCGCAACTGTGCTAAAGTCAAAAGGCCCACACAATCTGCCTTAACATGAGTGTTTTGAAATCCTGTTTGACGGTTTGAAATATCAGACTTCCTGTATGTAAATGAACAGCTAGTTCTAGGCGTGTTTAGGAGTACCCCTACTACGTTACCAAAGGTGTTCCCAGTTCACCATATTACAGACAAAAGATAGTTGGGTTCACTGGTGTCCTATTATAGTGCCTGAATGACAAAAGGAAACCCTGAGCAGGTAAGCTCTACTCCCTTTATACATTTCTGTGTCTATTCTTTAGTTTTGAGTTACACACTAAAATAACCTTAAATACACATATCAGTGTATTTCATAAGGTAATAAGATTCATTTTAAGAGTGCTGTAACCCAAAGTAATTACTCAAAATTCATAATGTCCAAAATCAATAAAATCTTATCTGACTGCTTGAATGTATTCATTGTCTGGTGTCGGATTCCACTTTATAGGGTATCTTCAGTGCAGCCTTGGAAGAGATTTTGGTATCATATCTGCCCACAAAGATATCTCTTACCTTTGTCCATGTATATGAGAAGGTTTTTACCTCCAGCAATTCATTTCAAAATTATAAACTTTTAAGTTTTGGAGAGTACAGAATGATTCAAACCCATGTCAAGTTTTTTTGCTGTCTGTACCCATTGTGGAGATTTTCCTTCAGATTTGTCCAAAGTGAGGGAAATCCTCTTAAACAGTTGTCTTTGAGACAAGTGACCCCATTAGGAGATTTGCCCTCTGTTCCAGACATCAGCATCCTAACGGTGGTTGTAGCCCTCTTCTACTCTACCCAACACAAAATGATGACTCTACAGTACACCAAACCTCTTTGCTCTTCTACATCCGACCTTGATGATAATCCCTGATAGTTCTTCTGCTTGCAGAAAATAATCAATAAAAGATAATTAAATAAATTTATATATATATA
>NW_017306301.1:1681946-1717556 GCF_000935625.1 Nanorana parkeri | reverse complement strand
ATATATATAAGTTTTCGATCTATAGAAGTGCACTGAAGCTGCACTGTCACACGGAAGCTAAGTATTGGGAAGAGTACATTCTTTATGTGGGTAAAACAAGATATTCAGTAATGGCAGATATACAATACAATAGGCATATGCAGTATGAATTCAGAATGGACAAGTATAAACAAGCATGGCATCTCAGTAAGCAGCCAGTATTATTTTACCTTGTTCCCTGGAATTCCAAGGAGTTATACACCGGTAGAGAAGAAGTATTGTCAAAGTGATATACAAACAAAAAATATTAAAAGCTTTGGAACACAGGGCTCCTTCTGTCGCAAATACCAACAGATGAAATATACCTGAAGAAATAAACTAGTACCATGTTTCCCCGAAAGTAAGACCTACCCCGAAAGTAAGACCTAGCACTATCTTCAGGGATTTCTGTAATATAAGACCTACCCCGAAAATAAGACCTAGTTCGGTAGTAGGTCTTATATTACAGAAATCCCTGATAGCGCTAGATCTTACTTCCGGGGTAGCTTCACCGTATAATTACTTTTTACATGTCACGGTTGCAGCTCCCCCCCCCCGCCCGCCAGCACGCCCACCTTTCTGGCTCCATGGACGGCATTGGAGCAGAGAGCGGCCACAGCTCCCTCCCGCCCCCCCCCGCCAGACACGCCTCCCCGCACGCCCACCTGTCTGGCTCCCTTAACGGCAATAGTGCTGAGAGCGGCCGCAGCTCCCTCAATCCCGCCCGCCCGGCACGCCTCCCCGCACGCCCACCTGTCTTGCTCACTGGACGACAATAATGCTGAGAGCGGCCGCAGCTCCTTCCCGCACGGCCACCCGCACGCACGAGCGGAGATCAGAGAGCGGACAGCTGCAGCCAGGTACACATAAGACATCCCCTGAAAATAAGACCTAGTGTCTTTTTTCGTGGAAAAAAAAATATAAGACACTGTCTTATTTTCGGGGAAACACGGTATTCCAAAAGCTTGTATTTTCATTTCATTTTTAGTTTTCTATTAAAATGTATTACTTGCAATGTAATTTTAGTTTTTTTCTACCTATTTATGTTTTTCCTGGCTAGCCCAAGTTACAGTAATAAGAAATGCACCATGGGTGCAGCAGCTTTAAAAAACGACTTAGCTTCAAGGGGGGGGGGGGTTCTGAGATCAGGCGGATTTTACCATAGAAAGCAATCCAGCTCAGAGTCAAAGCAGCTAAGCAATGGGGAGGACACACTCAGTTTTTCCATTTTGAAAGTGAAAATAATGATGGCATGCAAAGTGCATTAACTAGATTTTAGTTACCTGTTATAAGAATAATGACAGATGAATTTATATCCACGGCTTATTGTAACTGTACATTACATGCTGTTCATTGCCATATTAAAGCGATGTTAAAGCCAACAGTTTTTAAGCTAATTCAGAAGCTGATTAAATCACTTATAATGGATGCTGCTCTTTGATGTTGTAAAGTTTTAGTTTCCTGCAGAATCAGCTGGTCCCCTGAGCGCTGGCCCTGAAATCCTGTATTGGAGTGGCTCCTTTCCCTTGCTGGGTCCTATGGAGCCACCCTTGTATGTTCTAGTTCGCTGTGTGTGTGTCTCTACAAACGCACAGACACAGCAAGGCAAGCCACTACCCTCTCCCTCCTTCCTGTTCCTCTCTCATGCCTTCTCCAAGCTAGTAGATTTACAGTTGCTATAGTCCGCTCTGTCCATTGTAATCTTGTACTAGACAGGCAGTTCAGGGAAGCGCTGCTGAGAGAGTTGGAGCTGTTCAGAAACATGATGATTGTAGGTTTTTGGGCAAAGATGTAAAGAAAAACTTTTCTGGGCAATGTATATTTGTTGGATCTGGTTTCATTTTTAGAGAAAAGTTTGAAAGTTTAATACTACTTTAAGTAAACACATTCAAACATGATAAACAACGTGATAAACCCGTATCAACCAATCAGATTTGGTCTTCCATTAATTCAGAACTGTTAAATGAAAAATGACTACTTTATTTGCTGTGGTTTACTGAACACACTGCTGTTTGCCTAATTGAATTATCTCTAGAGAACCTGGATCAGTGGCAATGTTGCCAAGATATTTATTCCTATTCAGTAAAGAGTAGGAGGAACAAAGTACTGATTCTAAAGTGCGCAACCTATAACAAGCCATGAGAATTCATCTGATAGATCTGGTTTCAGGATAGTGAATTGTGATTGGTTGTTACGGCTTTCTGCACTAAAGACATGGGGCAGAATTTATCAAAACTGGAGCAGACAGAATCTGGAGCAGGTGCCCATGGCAACCAATCAGCTTCTCTCTTCAGTTTGCAGGTAAGATTTGAAAATGAGAAAGAAAGCTGATTGGTTGCAGTGCAAATCTGCTCCAGTTTTGATAAATTCCCCCCATAATTATTTGCTCCTCACGCTGTTTGTATACGGCTCTGTTATTGGCCAGGTCCTAATGAAGACAGGTACACTGACTTCTTGTGTCTTTATAATTACAATGGGGGATACAGAGGCGCAGCTGCTGTAAATCTTGGTGCGGAGCCAAGGTGAGGAGGGACGCGTGCAGCTGTGTCCATTACAATAAATGCTTCTACTCCCCGGCGGCCAGTATTAATCAAAGCATTAGATGGCCAAATAACTGCAAAGCCCGTTTGGCCACTATCAACAAGGCTGACTGATTTTCTTTCTGGTGGGTGGAAGTATAAATAATAAATATTTGAGATTCTTCATTTAATATGCAGAATCTCATTTTACAGGGTTTGTAGTATAACTGTTGGAATTGCCTTGTCTCCCGGTCAATACCCTTTCACATTTATCTTTCCGCTAATAAACTATATAACCCAGTTACGCTACATAAAGCAACTTCCTACACACAGCGCACATTACCCAGTGCTTCCAATCCAACTGCATAGACTTCCAGCCAACACACAACATATGGCAGCGAATAAAACACAACATACTCTACACTGCATTGCCAGTTGAACGTCCAGGAGCCAAATATCAGCATGGGTAGCTCTCTAAAAGTATATTAAAGTACCTCGGAGCCTGTAAGGCAAAGCCAAAGAGATAAACTCTAATAAGAGCTGGTCATTACCTGCTCTGTCTCCTTATGCTCGAAAAAAGGCTTTTGAAGTATTCATTGTATGCTTTATTATGTGCGCTGGAAATGATCAAACTTTTATTTTTGCCATTGTGGTCTGTCTATAGTTGTCCGCCGCACTTGACGTAAGCACAACATTCTATTGTACGTACAGTTCCCACATGTGAACATTTTGCATCGGGCACAATGGATACTTCTAGAGGCTATACAGGGAGATATACAAAGATGGTTATTTTGCTGTCCTGTTGCCAAATCAGCTTACAAAAGGCACAGTAGAGCCTTCTTAAAAGATAAGTTATCCGTCTCACTTCCATCACAAATTCCAAAAATAAGGGGTTTATTCCTCATCCAGCGGTAGACCATTAACCTGTGGACAGTGTAACGGTAATGTTCAGATTTGCATTTGCTTCTCTGTCTCAGTTAGTCTTAGTCACTGTTACTATGCAGACAAGTGTTTGAAAGACCAAGTGCACAGCAAGATATCCAAGCCGAATCGGAGCAAAAATTACCAGGGGAACCTAATGAGGAGTCAATGGGGTCAGCGAGGCCACTGTCCTGAGCGTGCGTTTCAGAACAGCGATCTCCCAGTCTTGCTTCCAGTGGGAACAGAACTTATTCTGTCCAAGTGGTAGGATAAGAGGTAAGCAGTGGTCCATCTCCCCCCCATCCTACAATCCAGAGGCACAGTTGGAGAAGGGAAAAAGAAGAGATGAAAGGGAGAGCTAGCGCAAGCGAAAACAGGGGTAGGTAAAAATAAATGAAAAGAACCAAACAGCAGTGAAAGAAACAGCAAGCTTCAAAGGCAGAGAATTCTGTGAATGGGAAGATAAAAATAACATAGCAAGACATGACAAAGGGGCTTAGTTAAAGTGATGCAGAGGCACACAATCAATAGATTCCATTACTGCTTCGCACAACTGCAAAATCTTGCAGGGGAAAAATAAATAAATAATAATAATGAAATAAAATGAAAAGGGTGGAAAAATATGTTCACTCACCCAAAATCATGACTTCAGCCTGCAGGGTCTGGCACACACAGGATGCTATTCCTCAGATCTTGAGAGGAGGGGCTGTTCTCTCCTCGGCCCCCCTTTTCTTTGAGTTGGTTCTCAAGCACAGTGTCCCCTCTCTTCTTCCAGCAGCGATTGGAAAAGCCCTTTACCAGCACAGAGAAAAGAGAGGAAATGTTAGGGCTCTGACAGATTGTGCAGCAGGCGAGCCTGGGGGGGTGTGTGTGTGGAGCATAAGAAGAAGACTTGCGGATTTCTACTGAGGCTGTCGGGATGGGGAGGATGATGATGCCCTAAATACAATGCTGACAGGCCAGGCTAGTGTCCAATGGTGTGAATTGAAAGATCCCGGAGATGCTCAGAAAGCCCAGAAAGTCCTGTGTTTTTCCTATTTGTACACTGGGCTGAGGATTTAGGAAGGCAGCTGCAGGACTAAGAGATTACAGAGTTTTGGACACATGCGGAAGCCAACTCCTCGTCCCTTTCTGCTCAAGGAGAAATGATCCTGGCAGAATCCCAGCAATGGTTCACCCTAGTAGCTGCCTTTATTCAGAAATAAAGGGAGAACTCCCAGGCGAGGGAAAGTGTCTGCTGAGATGCGCTCCCTGCACAACGCCTCTGTGATCCTTCTATTCTGCACTGTGCCAGGTGAGGGGGCGGGGCTCCGTCTCACCTGGGCTGCCTTTCCATTGGCTTTTCTATTTTGCCAAAGGGAGGTAAGGGTGTGGAGAGTGCAAGCTATAGAATTAACTATTTTGTCTACTGCTTCCCTTTGCCTTCTGGACGAACTCCTGTATATCAATAGTGAGGGGGAAAAAAAGTGTCTCAATTCACAAAGCTAGCGCTCCAGGATAAAGGTCCTTATTTTCCAAAAATCAGTTAAGTCTAATGAGATTTAAAAATGATGGTTATGTTACCTCTGTTCAGAAATTGTAAAAAAATGACAAAAAGAGTTAGGGTCCATAGCGCATGTGCTAAGTTTGCTGCATGCGCTGATGCACATTTTTACGTGCGCTGAACTGCGGTGTGCTATGCTGCAATGCAGGGTTTTTTTCTTTTTCTTTAGCTTTTGTTTTTATGTTTCTATAGCAAAGTTTAAATTTTTTGCATGCGGCATTGCGTTACCCTGCATGGCCGCTGTGCTAAAAAAAAAGTAGAGCATGCTCTAATTTGTTTAGCATGGGTAAACGCAGGGCATCACAACATGCTGGTGTCAACTGGCCTCATTGATTTTCATGTATTTTTCACTGTTTTGCATTGCGAATGCGTTTTCAGGGAATACTTGCACTGGCCTGGCGAAATCGCATTGATTATGCTGCGTTTGTTTTAATAAGATCTTACTGTTGAATACCTACAAGGCAGATTGGCGGGGGAAGAGTTAACCAGGCTGCTGTCCTGTCACTTCCTATCTAAAGCCATTTTCTGACATGCTTTTATAATGGGTTATATAAATAATCCAGGGCACAATATTTGACATTCCGCAGCTGATAGCAAGCCATGAGCAATGCGCATCCTTTGCTGTGACTGCATTATCCAGCCTTTAACTAACCTGTGATTGGCTGTAATAGGCTCCTGGAGATCCCCAATGTCATTATAAAAAGCTTCTTTTATTGTCAGAATGTTTTCCTTTGTTCTGTCTAGCCCTGTCTGCGGTCTATTCTGTGTCTGCCTGTTCTAGCAGTGTTTCATCATTGTGGATCTGTAAAATAGTGCTGCCACTTTGTTCTCTGGGTCCATCTGTACGCCCACATGCTCCACCGTTCAGGATTCCACCTTGCACACCTCTGTGCACACAACTCTTCCTGTTCTTTCATGCTCCCGCACTGCTCCATCCTCTGTCTTCACCACACACCTGTGTGTTACCCTGACCCTCATGAGTGCTGGCATGGAGCTCCCATGACTGCTGTCATGCTTGTCCCCCTCCCTCCCCAGCACGCTGTGTGTTATCCATTCCCAGGCTCTTGCTGCTCCAGCCTCCCATTCAGTCAGTGCAGCATTTCCCCTCCCCCAAGTGAGTCAGTGACAAGTGCCCAGAATGTTAAACGTGCGAGAACCATGCTCAGCAGCACCGGGACCTCATAGGGACCGGGACATCAGAGGGACATGTGCCTATCACTGATTCTAGGTGTCCGGTGCCAGATCTGAACCTCACCTTCCCAGTGTGTGCTTCCTGATTTCACAGCATCGCTTCTGCTCTGCTTTGTGTCTTGCCTCGGTTTTTATTCTTGCATTTCCTATGTTCTGCCTCCGAGTTCCAGGGACAGGCTCAGATTAGACAGTAGTATTCATCTTATGTTCAATAATGAATCTGGATCAATCAAATATACATTGCCCAGCAAAGTATTTATTTACACTTTTATCCAAGCACTTACAGTTATGTTTTCAAACAGCTGACTCCAACTTTGCCAGCTCAGCTTCCCTGAACATCTTGTCCAGTATAAGATCATAAGGGACAGAGCAGTCTTCAGCAGCTGTCTATCTGCTAGCTTAGACCATGGACAAGGAAGGAGGGGACGGAAGCAGGGAGGAGGGTCTTGCCTTGCTGCGCCTGTATGTTTCTGGATTCTAAGTCATTCTAAGCTTGATGAAGGGGACCCCCGTGGCCCCGAAATGTTGCATACGTGTGATGGCAATATGTGTCAATAAATAGACATTTTTCTTAATTCTATTACGGTGTGCTGGTGACATCCCTAACGTGTGTTTGTGGAGATACACACAAGGGTGGCTCCATAGGACCCTGCAAGGGAAAGGAGCCACCCTAATACAGGATATCAGGACCAGTGCCCAGGGGATCAGCTGATTCTGCAGGAAACTAAAACTTTTAAACATCAAGGGACAGTAACCATTGTAAGTGATTGAATCAGCATTTGAAATAGCTACAAACATTTTGAATTTAATATCACTTTAAAGAGCTGCCCCTGGAAAATGTTGTCATTGCAAGATTGGAGAACTGAAAGTCAAAAACCCCAACTCCAGTCAAATATTTGCAGTCTTTTTAGCTGCATGGGGGTGAAGAATGAGAGGTTGTGGCACTATAGTGGCCGTACGGAAAGGGTGGGGGGACATGGTAGGGTTGCCACCCGTACGGGAATGACCCGGACAGTCCGGTTTTGGAATCCTGTGCCCGGGTACACTCCTTTGGCAGACCCGGGCACAGGATTCAAGCCTTGCCACTGTTCCCCTATTTATGAAGCCCAAACTCTAGCACATTACACACACTAGTTCTGGCCATGGTTGGAAAAGAAAGAAAGGGTTAAAATGGCTATAACACATTAAATACACTAGCCCTGGCCATGACTGTAACACATTATATACACAGGCAGGCAACCTTGGCACTCCAGCTGTTGCAGAACTACAAGTCCCATGGGGCATTGCAAGCCCCCAGCAGCTGCAGTCATGACTCCTGGAGGGATGACAGGATTTGTAGTTCGACAACAGCTGGGGTTCCAAGGTTGCCTACCCCCTGGAAGCCATGGTTGGCAAAGAAAGAGATGAAATATATGTGTCTCATTAAGGAAACTCCCCTTCACTTCCTGTTCTATAGACTCACTAGGAAGTAACAGGTTAGCTTCCCAATGTAGAGGAAAACCCCTCTCAGACAGTTGTCACAGGGACAAGTGTCCCCTTCGGAAGATTTCCGCTCTGGTGGCAAACCCAGATTTTGTAGTTACATTCACTTTTATTCCAGGTGACTTGAAAGAACAACTCTGGGTAAAAAATGTTCTTAGCCCTTGTAGTGGGGCTGCCCTGCACTGCAAGGGTTAAGTGCTCATTTATGTCTAGGTTAAAGTTATACTCACCTGATCCTCCGAGCTGGCTGGCTGTGACAGTGCTCCCTCCAGTCTGTCTCCTCCTCCTCTGCAGCAATGCTATGTCGCTCTGCATCCTCATGTCCTATACACTATTTATAGAATGACTCAGGGACCTTAGAGCACTGCAGCAAAGGAGGAGACAGACTTGAGGGGGCGCTGTCACAGCCGGCCATCTTGGAGGATCGGGTAAGCATACCATTTTTGTTTCTGAACCTGGACAAAGACAAGTATTTAACCCTTGGCGTGCAGGGGGTAGCCTCACTGTTTTTGTTCAGAAAATGTTTACCCAGCGTTTGCTTTAATCAGCAGATCAATTAGAATAAATGATTCCTCCTAACAGGGACAATGACAGCAATATAAACTTGGAAAAGGTTCTACCTCCTCATTCGTCATGTTCCTTTTGCTACGGTGTATATTTCTGGAGCCTGGATAACATTCTTGCTGTTTATCCTTTTTGTAGGAGCGTGACATATAAGCAGTGATTGAAGGACGGTATAAATATAAGGAGGAGGATATGCTTGTACTGCAGGTTGTGCCCAGTCAGCATCACCCTCACAGACATCAGCAAGGTACCTCCACACATAATATTCCACTTCTGACATGAGATCACATCATCTCAGACTCCCCACTACTGGGGATCCGGGGGGACATTGTTTATAGAATGTGCTAATTGCTGATAGAACTATGGCTGGGGAGTTCATCAAAATAGAGAGCTCGTTTAATACCAAGGCGATAATAGTATAATGGTAATACTGTACGATGCACTACAATGGTCTATATTGCTACTACAGGGACACAATCATATTACAAAACATTACTGGCTAGAGACGCACTTTAAAGTCTGAAGCTGAAACCTTTTTTTTACCAGGGTTATTCACAGAAGGGTGAAGAGTTTGGAGAAGGCAGGAGAAGTGAACAATCAATCAAGACCAGACAGTGTTTGCAACCTCACTCTGCCAATCCCTCCACTGGCTTCCAATAGCCCATAGGATAAAATTCAAAATATTAACAACCACTTATAAAGCCATCCACAACTCTGCCCCCGGACATATCTCAAACCTGGTCTCAAAGTATCACCCTAACCGTTCCCCCCTACCACCCACCCCGGTAAGATACACCCTAACTGTCCCCCCCGCTCTTCAAAGACCTTCTCCTGCTTTCCAGCTCCCTCGTCAACTCCTCCCATTCTCACCTCCAGGACTTCACTAGAGTCTCTCCCATCCTATGGTACTCTTTACCCCAACCTCTCCGACTATCTCCCACTCTGACTGCCTTTAGGCGATCCCTTAAGACTCATCTCTTCAGGGAAGCCTATCCCACCTCAACCATCACGTTCTCAAACAATCCATCCCCACACACCTACTTCCTCACGTATCACTTGCCCCTCCCTTTTAGATTGTAAGCTCTCAGGGGCAGAGCCCTCCTTACCATCTTGTCTTGAATTGTATTGTAATTTTAATGTCTTCCATATATTGTAAAGCACTGTGCAAAGTGTTGGCGCTATATAAATCCTGTATAATAATAATAATAGGACAACATAGCTGAACTGGAAAGTGAGATGCATTGGAGAATATTTCCAGTTCAGCTATGTTGTCCTAGATTGTTCCCTTCTCCTGCGTTCTCCAAACCCTTCACCCTTTTGTGAATAACCCTGTTAGTGTTGGATAGGACATAGAGGGATTGGACACCATGTTAGGTTTTTATTGCATTCTGTGTCCCCGTTAGGGAGATTCACCCTCCATATTTGTCCTGGAGACCGTTATCACTGATAGCAAAAGAAAATTCAAAATTTTGTCAGAACAGAAATAGATGGGAAATCTTCTAATGGGGACACTGGTTCCAGTGACCACCAGGGATTTCCCTGATTTTGGAGGGATTTCCTCTCACTTCCTGTTCTGGCTGTTGGACAGGAAGAGTAGGGAAATCTCCCCGATGGGGAACAGATGGAAAAAAAAAAAGCTGGCAGGGGTTATAACTAGGGATGCACCGATACCGGTTTTTCAGTATTGAGTATGAGTACTGATATTTATCTTTCGGTACTCACCAATATCAAATACCAATACCGGTACTTCTGTGATCATGGAGCAAGCTTTCAGGCCAATCAGGAAGCCGGGCAGCAAGTCATTACCAGGCAATCAGCATTGAGCCAGCCAAACAGCATGGAGCCGGCTTCCAGGCCAATCAGGAAGCCGGGTGGCAGGTCATTACCGGCCAATCAGCATTGAGCCAGCCAAACAGCATGGAGCCAGCTTCCCGGTCAATCAGGAAGCCGGGCGGTGGGTCATTACCTGCCGCTCGACTTCCTGATTGGCCAGTGGCACTGCCGGACAGAGGAAATCTCCCCCTGAGCGGAAGTTCCGGTATCAGGGGTGAGTATTGAAGCATTTGTGCAAGTACGAGTACTCGCCCAAGTACTCGGTATTGACACCAATACTAGTATCGGTATGGGTGCATCCCTAGTTATAACCCTCCCTTACTCTGTCCAAAATGAGAGAAAAAGTTATTTACAAACACTAAAAAAATGACACTTATCATACATACAGTACACACATTGCAAAACTGGCTTTACATAGAAAAACTGCAAGGCCGTTACAAAAAGTGTGCTGAAAACGGAGAAAATAAATACTTGTTGCAGGATGTCAGTTACCGTTTACCAGAGACGTGTCTTTAGGTAATCCTTTTTCCTGTGATCTGTGACCGTAAATTCCATACCAAAGGTATTTCAGTCAGTAGTTGATTAGGACATAGATTTCTGCAATGCTGCAGATTTCGGCAGACGTTGTTAATTGCTTCAGACTTCCTTGTGACTGCTTTCCCAATATGATCAGAAGGGCTTCTATCCCATTACATGTGCCTACTGCAATAGCTGGATCTGTATCACAATGAAGTACTGCAGTAGTGATGTGTCTGTCTCCCTAGTGGCTCCACACTGCCATTGAGGGTGCCATTGCTGACCTCATCCTCCAAAAATGCTAGTTGCCTGGCTGTCATGCTGATCCACTACCTTCTATATTCTGAATTTCTGACCCATATTGTATATGTGGATAAGGTGTTCTGACTTTTCTCTTCTGCATACCTGGTGTGAGTCAGAAACAAGAAAGTGTATCTCTAGGCAAATGTTTTTATGTCCCAAGGGGACACCTATTCTAGAGACAACTGTCAAATAGGAGGATTTGCCTCACTTTTTGAGATTTCTTCTAATTTCCTGTTGCATCTCTTGGGTAGGAAGGGATGGGAAATTTTACCAATGGAGATTTAAAAAAAAAAAAATCCAACAGAGGTTTTAACTTTTCCCTACTCTATCCAAAACTTAAAATAGCATTAAACTCTCAAACTTTGTTTCATTAATAAATCTAAATCAAATATACATTGCAAAGCATTGCCTTAACCTTTTGCTCAAGCACTTAAGGTCATTATGTTTCCAAACAGTTGGCTCAGGTTCTCTCAGCTCCACTTCCCTGAACTTCCTGTCCAGTACACGATCAAAGGGGACAGCACTGTTTCCAGCAGATGTCCATCTACTAGCTTGGAGAAGGGAGGAGGGGTGAGGGGAGCAGGGGATTGGCTTGCCTTGCTGTGCCTGTGTGTTTGTGGATACATAAACAGCTTACTAGCACACACAAGGGTGTCTCAATAGGACCCTACAGGGAAAAGAACTCTTTCCCCTAACCTGTCCTTCTATCTCTCACTCTGACTGCCTTTAGGTGATCCCTTAAGACTCATCTCTTCAGTGAAGTCTATCCCACCTCAACCTAACCACTGAACTATCACTTTCTCAAACAATTCATCCCCACACAGATACCTCCTCATGTATCACTTGCCCCTCCCTTTTAGATTGTAAGCCCTCTGGGGCAGGGCCCTCCTTACCATCTTGTCTTGTGTTGTATTGTGATTGTAATGTCTTCCTATATTGTAAAGCGCTGCGCAAACTGTTGCCACTATATAAATCCTGTATAATAATAATAATAAAAGGTGCCACCCTAAAACAGGATATCAGGACCAGTGCTCAGGAGACCAGCTGATTCTGCAGAAAACTATACTCAAGGAGCAGCATCCAGTGTAAGTGATTCCATCAGCATTTGAAATAGCTTAAAGACCCTTTGACTTTAATATCACTTTAAAAAGGTTTTGAACATACATACACTTTAAAACCAGTGGATCAGCCTAAGAGCCAGTGAGTTACCGTATTCAGCAAGGGTAACCCCCAGATTTATCATCTTGCTGCTACAGGGCTCAAGTAAACTGGCATTGTCCAGCCTTCCCAAATTGTTTGCTGTAGGAGATCTCCTTTGTTCTTGGATCTCATTTGCCCCAGTTGCTTACCTGGAAATCCTAAGCTCCCGGTCTCTGTTCTCTGTGCCTACATTTCTAGTCATCGCACCACTTGTGTCTCCATTTCTACTTTTGGATATTTGCTCCATTCCCTGATGGGTCTGCATGCTCTGCGCGCCGATCCAGGTCACCTTCTCAATGCAGTTGCTGCTACAGTCTTCCATCACTGTCAGTTCTGTCTTTCATTTGTCACTATTCTATGAACCGTCTTGCCACATTGCTTTGGCCAGATTACAGCAATCACCACTGCAGGCTCTGGGGCCCAGCTCGTACACATCCTTTTACTTTTAGTAGATCAAGAAAGAGTTTCAATGTACTCCTATAGCTCTGTGCATGAAATGGGACATCATTATTTTCATTTTTGGTATAGAATAAGTCAACACAAAGCAGCAATCCTATAAAGAACAGAAATCTGTAAAAGTGTCACCCAGTACATTTTACTATTTCATGTCTCTGCCTACTTCCTGCGGAGGATGAGGATGACTTTATTATCTTCAGTTACCTTACTGACTGTAAGTCTCTGACTGCAGCCCTTCTGACCATGCTATCTCATATATATATTTGGGGAAATTATTTATATTTATGTAATGCAAAACATGGCCAGAATATGTTCTGTAGGGGTCTTGAAACTGGAAATGTAATTTTTATTTACATCATGGGTTCTTAAAACTTAGTCACATTGAAGTCAAAAGTTTAATCTATTTCAAATGCTGATGAAATCACTTACAATGGATGCTGCTCCTTGATGTTTAAAAGTTTTAGCTTCCTGCAAAATGAGCTGGTCTCCTGAGCATTGGCCCTAATATTTTTTCTTTAGAGACTTCTGTGCTCAATTATGTGAAGCGGCGCTGTCACCCAACGCAGTAAATTTACCCCACAACAGTAAAGTCTTTATGTTTGCCTGAAGAAGGAACCACTTGGTTCCGAAACATCGCTATGATTGTGACACTACTATAGTCATTAATGGAATTGGCTTGGTATGAAATCGAAGTGTGAGTGCCTATTCATCGATTTCATGTTACTGGCAGAGGCATCTGTGGTCACTATGGCTATGACTATGGGTTTGTTTCCGGGTCAAGAGTGCAATGGGAAATATCTTGGTATGAACTCCGTAAATGCACAGACACAGCAAGGCAAGTGACTCTCCCCTCCCAGCTCCCCTCTCTTTCTTCCTTCCTTCCTTCTATCCTTCCTTTCTTCTCCAAGCTAGTAGATGGACAGCTGCTGGAGTCTGCTCTGTCCCTTGTGATCTTGTGCTAGACAGGAAGTTCAGGACAACGAACCCCAGTAAGATGGAGCCAGCTATTTAGAAACATTGTGACTGCAAGTGCTTGGGCAAAACTTTAGAGAAAGATTTTGATTGGCAATGTATATTTGTTTTCTTTGAATTCATTACTGAAAAACGTTTGAGAGTTTAATACTATTTTAAATTCAAGCAGATATTCAAGTAGCATTCATTTGATTAAATCTCATTGGCAACGTTAACCCTTTCACTGCCACCGACGTATGGCATACGGTGAAACTAAACCACTTGCAATTGGCCAGCTCAGTATGCGTCTGTGGCTTTTACCCTCCTGATATAAGCGCATGGTCGCTTTATACTAGAAGGGTTCTCCTCACTCTCCACTGCAAAATAATAGCTTCTGTCATCTCCTTCCCACCTGGAGCCGCTCCATGCTTCTCCCGGGATCCCAGCTGCATTCCCCCGCCTGTATGGGCTGAGGCAACAGGGATCCGAGGAGAAAATGACAGCTGAAGCCGGCGGGGGAGATAGTGGGAGTGCTGTCATCCAGTGGTGAAGAGAGAGGAGTAGCAGCCGAGCGAGGAGGAGATAGCAGAGATGCTGTCATCATGACAGTTTCCGTGACCGTGTGGAGGATTGGTAAGTATCTGTCATATTTACCAATCCTCTGTGTGCAGCACAAACACTGGAGTGATCAGCTGATCACTCCAATGTTTGTCAACAACTGGGGACACAAAGTAAAATGTGTTCCCAGTTATGAATGAACAGGAAGTGCTTTACATCACTTCCTGTTCATTCATGAGTTTCTCAATGGGCAGAAGCACTCACTATACTGTAGAGGTCTCTACCCATTCAAAAACTGGTTGATAGTAAATATTTTGAATGAATGGGCAGCCTCTGTCCTGAGTGCTTTCCATTAATTTAGAACAGAGGCTGCAGAAAAAGAGATTGAGGATTCTGGGTCCATAATCTCTTTTTCTATTTCAAAAGGGAAATGTCAGGGGTCTGACACCGCCCCCCCACCCCCACACACAGAGATAACATACACATGCAACAGTGTACACCATATTGTGTTGTAAGCCATGCACATGCGCTGCGCTGCATTGTTAGAACACATCACAGTGCTTGATTTTTTTTATTTTCTTTTTTCTTGTTTAACTGTGGCAGTGCATAGCAAAGCATTGTGACGCATTTCCATGCGTTGTGATACGCTGTGTTGCAATCAAATGTACGCCTGTATCATTTTATCACAACACACACACCAACACAGTGCAAAAACGATTTTTTATATAAGTTGCTTATTTACGGTTTTGCGTTACTTTTTTTTACCATTTCGCAAAAGGGCGAAATTTTAATATTACAAATGTTTGTTATTTATTAATTTAATACAGTTTTATCTTTTAGATTTAGTTGGAAAAGTATTTTTTTTGTGCACTGATACTGATTTTAGTGTGTTTTATCCATTTAATTGTGTATTTTTATCAGTTTATTATTGATTTGATAAACATTTGTGCAATTATCGTAGGACCTGCAAAATTAGCAGTACCATCTTTTTATTCTAACGGGCCTGCGCTTTCAGAAATCATATGGTTTGGGGGGGTCTTTTACAAACGCTAGCAACGCAGCAATAGAAAATCAAATCAATGGGAAAAATTGCAAAAATGGTGTGGCCAGCTAAGGCTAAAAGTGTTCCAGAGGGCTTGGCAGTGAAAGGGTTGTTTCAATGGACAAAAGCATCTACATGCATGTAAATGCTCATAAAGGTGTGTCATTTTAAGCATATAGAAGCATGAACAAAGCATCTAGCCTGACAGATTTTGCAGACAGATCTCTGCATAAAAACGCAAGTGGCAAGTGTGAATGAAGCCTAAAGCCCCATTCACACCTGTAACTGTAGGTGCGATTAGGGATTCCTGCGTCAGGAACATGCATTTTCCTGCAACATGATCGATGCATCCAGGGATAGGGATTGATTTCTAACTTCATGTAATCATATCACATACAATTACATGCAGTGTGGTGGCGTTTAACTGCAGTGGTTGTCTCCCAATTCTTAACTTGAACGGGTGACAGCTGTCGATTGGAAACAGCAGATTAGGGATTCCTGCTGCAGGAAAACACAAGTTCCTGGCGCAGGAATCCCTAATTGCCCCTAAACTTATAAGGGTGAATGGGGCCTAAATCTTCTACACCAGGCAGTACCAACCTTCCTTTAGAGCAGAGGTGGCCAACTCCAGCCCTCCATCTGTTGTGGAACTACAAGTCCCATGAGGCATTGTAAGACTGACAGTTGCAGGCATGACCTCCAGTGGCAGAAGCATTTGGGTTTTGTAGTTAAAGCACAGCTGGAGGGCCTGAATTGGCCAGCCGTGCTATAAACAGTATCACACAATTTGCTATACATCACAATATCTATAGTGCTACAAAAAACTCCCAATAGCTGAATTTTATTAAAGTGCAACTCCAGCCTGATTTTGTTTACAGCATGTGGAAGGGGAACCTTTTTTGGGCTTTTATTGCTGTCCCTGTTGGGAGCATATGTTCTCTGTCCCTATTTCATTGCCCAGGTCGGTAGGCATGGGAAATGAAGGCAATCAAAAACTAACATCTAACCCTTCCCCATGTTATTAAAAAACATTTTGGCTAGAGTAGAAAGTGGAATCAGAAACATGTTGCATATCGCGTGTGCAAGTGGTTAACTCGTGCTATACAATTGACACAACCCTATATAAAATGTGTGAAAATGCCATCGTCTGCCGCTTGTTATAACAGTTCCTCAATATCACTTCTGCCAGCATTTGATATAATGGGTATCTGCTCTGAATAGAGTTTTGGGAAAACCATAGACATTTACAGCTAATGGTCACAAATCTACTAAAGTGCTGACAATGTGGATTACAGTGTTTATAGTGCACATTAGAAAGTAGATTTATATCCTTTTTAGCTATTAAATATATTTAAATGAAAGTTTTTGAGCCTGGAGTTCAGCTTTAATGCTGGACTCCAGGAAAAAGGTAAACGCACAGATGAAATACATATACAGGGATTTGTATTTCTGTTCCTGAGATTTACAAGGCATGGTCACACAGCCCTGTCTCTACTTCTCTACAGCAGCTAAGTAACACTTAGGCCAGGTTCACACCTTGGCGATCCGTGAGCGCACGGCAATCGCAGATTGTCACGGAAATCGCACTGCACCGCTGATCGCGCTGGCAGTGCCATTATTTTCTAATGGCACCCTAGTTGCGTGGTTTTCTGCCATGATTCCACCCATGCAATCGCTCATGATCGCGGTTGAGAAAGCCACGCGTCACATGTCTAGAAAAAAAGGTACATGTACCTTTTTTTTACAGCGATTGCCACACGGATGTAACCCCATTGACATCAAAAGGGCCGCATTGGCCGCTGTGTGCAACGGCGTCTCGGGATCGCCCCAGTCTGCACCAGCTCTTACAGGTCTAGTCCCTCCTCCACCCTGTGATTGGACAATGAAAAAAAAGAAGCACAATGATAAGTTAATTTCTCTGTCACACTTATTTCTCCTCCTATCAGCATGTCTCTTGCAAGCACATGATCACTGCAACACAACTTAATGGCTCCTTGTACTGTTTCTCTCTTTCCCAGTGTGAGTGCTCCTGTACAGTGGCTTACAAAAGGCAAACAACATGTCAATTCAGTTACTTACACTAACTGCATTTAAATTATACATTTAATGATAGGTTCATTTTTACCCCTTTTTCACCCATTAATTTGCCTCTTTTATATCTGCCAGCCAGTATTTCCGCCTAAACTTGGTTTATCTGATTTTGTGACACTGTTGGTGTCACAAGAATTCTAAAGGTAGCCATACATATTTAGACTTCCCTCTAGGTTTAATGATGAAAAATGAATTGATTTCCCCATCCAAGCTAAACAGTGCGGATAAAGGAATCTCCACTGCCGGCTATGTAGACAGCTGCAGTACCAGTACATCTGATAGGATGCAGTCACTGCTTGGCCAACAATCTTCCACTGGCTTCCTCCATTTTTCTATCAACTTTTGTCTAGCTGGATGGTGCCGACAGGGCCACATTGAGTTGAATTGTGGTTGATACAACAGGAATCAGTGGAAATTGAAGAACTCAGGGAAACGTTACTCTTAACCCTGGCAGTGGGGCTACCCTCACATTGTAAGGATTAAGTGCTTGTTTTCGACTTAAAAAGTTATACTCACTCAAACCTCAGAGCCAGCTGGCTGTTAGAGCGCTCCCTCCAGCCTGACTCCTCCTTCACCCTAGCGATGGTATGTCCATCGGCGTGCTCATGTTCAATATACAGTGCATTGGACATGATGACTCAAGATCCTTAGACCCCCTGAAGCAGAGAGGAAGAGAGGCTGGAAGGCTCCAAGGTTTGGGAGAGTATAACTTTTTAATTTTACACCCTAGACGAAAACAAGCACTGAACCCTTGCAATACGGGGGTAGCCCAACTGCAAGGGTTAAGAATACATTTTCCCAGCGTTCTTTTTGGAGATACATAGCTACAACGCAACACTTTTCATGGGCAGGAAGGGTCTGATAAGAAACTGGCAATGCCAGGCAATCATATGACCTGTCACTGGTGGGCTCAGCTGCTCTTTGTTCAAAACATTGAAATACAAGTTACATTCATAATCTTATTAAGTTACAAATTAAACTTCCTCTGGAATAAATTCTCTCATAAATAAGTACAAGCCAAATGTTTTTATTTAAAGCAAACCAGTCCCTGCATGGTTCTTGCCTAAACCCAATTCTAACCTGTTACTATTGTCCTTCTACATCAGTGTTATCCAACGTCAGTCCTCCACTCCTCCAGGGCCAGGATCCGCACACATTATTAGGATTTCCCCAACAGACAACACTAAATAAAGCAAGGTATGCTTTCCAGAGAGTCAGAAAAAGATTCTGTTTATACCAAAACTCTGGCCAGTATGTGGACCGGGAGGACTGAAATTGGACATCTTTGATCTACATTAATTTTAAGGGTTTTGCCTTTGACAAATAAAATTTCAAGCACTAACCTAACATGTGGTGATGACAGGGACTTTTCAAACTGCATCTGCAGACAGGTTTGTCTCAGTTTTGGATCGGGAAGGGTTAAACAAAAAAAAACTGTCAGAATTGTATTGCTGTCTGTGCTTGTTGGTGGGAATCCCCCTCACTTCCAGGTCAAGAGCAATAACTCATGGCAATAAACGAGCAGTCATCCATCTGAGAGGTCTACATTAATGAAAAACCTTATCATGACACAACACGTTACAATGCATCATTAGAAATTTGCATTTTATATGCTTGCCGTTCCATATTTTCATGACTGTATTTTTTTCCGGTACAGATTTGAACGTGCTACTTCCATTGGCTTTATATCAGGCAACTCAGTTAGCAGTCTTGCTAAAGTACTAATCAGTTAATGTGAAATGGCAGCTTAGAGAACCCATTTTTTCCATTTAGTCTGATGGAACAGGTTGGAAGGTATTGATAAAAAAGGAACAGTAAAGCACAATTACTGTGTAGCACTACTAAGCAGAAAGCTGAACTTGCATATGAATTAAGTAAATATGGTTTTTAGAACATAAAAAAATGATACTAACAGGGTTATTCACAAAGCTGCTGAAGGCAGCCGAGTGAATAACTGAGCCGTAGTGAAGTGAGCCCAACAACGTTCGGCTATTCACTACGGCTCACTAAGGCTGATTTCAGCTGTACATCGGCTGCCTTCGGCTGCACTGCAGTGAGCAGAACATGCTCTACATGTTCGGCTGAGCCGAAGTGCAGAAGGACTTTGATTAAGCCGATCCAACATCTGGATCAGCTGAGCCGAAGCTCCGGCAGATCACTCGCTGCCGTTCGCCCCTATTCTCATAGGGGCCGAATGGCAGTGAGTGAATAGCCGAATCCCGCTGATTGGCATTCGACTTGGCTATTCTGCTCGGCACCTCCATGGTACAGAGCAGAATAGAAAATCAATGAAAATAGTTTTTTTTTTAAACAAAGTGGAAAAAAATGGTTTTGAAAAGGAAATAAATTGAAAAATTAAAAAAGAAAAACTATTTTAAAAAGAAAAACAATAGGGAGCAGTGACAGCAAGCTCCGCCCAACTGTTTCCTATTGGCTGGCACCCGCTAGAGCCTTCTAGCAGGTCCCGGCCAATGAATAACAACTGGGTGAAGCCGGCCATGACATCATGGCCAGCTCCACCCAGTTGTAATTTGTTTAATGACAGTTCAGTGCCCCCAGGTCATTTGGGGACGCTGATCTGTCATTACAACTGGGTGGAGCCAGCCGTGAGATCACGGCTGGCTCTGCCCAGCTGTCATTTGCGGGGAGAAAGTCTGTCCTTTGGCTGAGCCTTTCGGCCACCTTCAGCTGCTCTACAGGCTATTGTGAATAGCCCATACACCAGCCCTTCGGTTCAAAGAGAGCTGAAGGGTGAGCCGAAGCCATGGCTGCATCCTTCGGCTCTTTTGTGAATAACCCCCTAAGTGTAGGAAATGTCAGATACCAAGTACCGTACTCGGTACAAGTACAAGTACAGATACTTTTCCAGCATCAAGACTAAACTAGAGAAAAACTCAAACGTTAGGAGGCAGCTGTCATTTTAGGGAGCATACGGAGCTCCTGGGATTTGTACATTACTGGTTTAATGTATTATTTTTTTTAAATAGATTTATATTAGGGATACACCAATACATTTTACTGATACTTGTCCAGGTACTCACAGATACAAGTACTGATAAATTTTTTGTTTAGTGTCATGTGACAGTTTTTCTAAAACAATACAGACCAATCATTGGTGGAGCGGCTGCCACCACTGCAACCGCTGCAACCCTGGTAGTTCTCATGAAAATGCCAAGTATCGGTACTTGTATTTGAACTGGTATCCGATTATCCCTAAGTGTAACTATAAATAAACCCAGTCACTAAAGTCGCATACATTTTAACATATTAATGTCATTTCAAAGATAGATTTGAATCTTTTTAAATCTTCAGCTTTCATGCCCTTGTTCAGGTACTTCCTGTTATGAGTGACAAAGCTATGTTTACTCTCATTCAGCTGACTGTCAGCCATGTAATGGGAGCTGCCTGATAACTTCCAGCAGCATTGCAGCATGCAGGGCCAGGGTCTATAAGGGATCTAATAAACTCCTAATGTCTCCTTAATGAGAGCCTGTCACCTCCCATGTGCTATCACTTAGGTAGCTTGTTAATTCTAGGGCAATCGTTCATGGATAACTCTAAAATGATTACCTATAGAGAATTTTAAAGTGTCGCCTATGTGTACCAAAGTTTTTTGCTGTTCTACGAGCATAATTTTAAGGCTTAAAATACTTGGTATCTATTAACTGGATACAACTTCATCTTTTATATTTTCTCAATAATGTGGGTATTCTTCTGTGTTTCTATGCACTAATATTATTTTCAATGCATTTTTACTGAACATTTAGGTGTGATAAACTGTTTTGCTAATATTGTATGGCATAAAAAAATATTAAACCACCATCATTTTTTTTTTCTAGGGTCTTTGCTTTCAGAAAATATATAATGTTGGGGCTTTAACCAATTTTTAGACCTAAAATGTGAGCTTTACCATCCTGGCCTGGATCCTGGCCCAGTTGGACACCACTGGTGTAGAAAATACTGTATATCAAACCAAAATATAAGAAGTCTCTATACAGTATATTTCCTTTAAGAGATTACATTTTGATTGCTTGGTTATCATTCACTAAAACGCCTTTTGTGTATTTACAGATCTTTAGACTTTTCAAAGTTACAATTTCTTTTTTTTGCATTTTTAGTTTAGTACCATGTTTTTAAATAATAATACTAAATTATTACAATGATACAATGCAAAAAAAAAATAGATGATGTTTTATAAAAATGAATGGGTGCTGAGAACACAGCCTGCCTGTAGTGGCTGCAAATTTTACCTGTTTATTCTGTGCACCAGACTGCCCCACCTTGGAAATATATATGGCTAGCCCCATCTCTGATACTCTCCCTGTTCAAATCTACAATTATCCAGGCATGAAAGCCCTAGGCTCCAATTGCACTTACCTGACAAAGAAATGTGGCTTATAGAAAACATTTTTTACACCTCACCTTCTGCAGTCTTCTGAAAGCAGTGTCACAAGCTGCAGGTCAATTTGCCTACACAGAAACTGGAGTTATCAGTGCCTAGATCACCCTGCCATTTGTGAAAATCTGTTAGGCGGGCACACAAATGTACTCTACAGGCATAAGAAGGAAAACTAGAGCAGGAAATACGCTGCCTGGACACAAAAGTTACCGCCTAAGCAAATAGGGGTCAACTGACCAGGTTTTTCCATCAATTAATTTTTTCTTCCCTGATGGCACAGGCATATTCCAAGATGACAATGCCAGGATTCATCGAGCTCAAATTGCGAAAGAGTGGTTCAGGGATACATACATGGATTGGCCTCCACAGAGTCCAGACCTTAACCCCATTGAGAATCTTTGGGATGTGCTGGAGAAGACTTTACACAGTGGTCCGACTCTCCCATCATCACTACAAGATCTTGGTAGGGATGCACCGATACCGATACTAGTATCGATATCGGTGCCGATTCCAAGTATTTGGGCAAGTACTCGTACTCGCCCAAATGCTCCGATGCCTAGCACGAGTACTTCCGGTATCAGGAAGCCGGGCAGCGCGTCATTACACGCTGCCCGGTTTCGCGATTTACCGGAAGCTGGCCTCGTGAGGTAAGGTTACCTTACCTTAGTATGTGTAGCCTGTCATCCCCCGGGGCCTCTCCAGCGAGAATGCGGCCTTCGTCCGGTACCCAGCCCGAGCCGTCCAATCAGGAAGCCGGGCGCCGTCTAATGACGTGACGCCCTGCTTTCTGATTGGCCGGGAAGCTGGCTTCATGCTCCCTCGTCATCTCATGACAAGAGAGCATGGAGCCGGCCTCCCGGCCAATCAGAAAGCAGGGTGTCGCGTCATTACATGGCGCCCGGCTTCCTGATTGGCCGGCTAGACGGTTCCGGCTGGGTTTTTGCTGGAGAGGCCCCGGGGGATGACAGGCTGCACATACTAAGGTAAGAGGGGACTTTTTTTGTTAAATCGGGAAGCCAGGTGGTGAATCTTTACACGCTGCCCGACTTCCCGGCTAATCAGGAAGCCAGGTGGCGAGTCATTACACGCCACCTGGCTTCCTGAATGGGACTTCCGTTACTCTGTAATTGGTATCGGCGAGTACCGAAAAAAATTATCGGTACTTGTACTCGGTACCAAAATACCAGTATCGGTGCATCCCTAGGTCTTGGTGAAACATTTATGCAACTCGGAAATAAATGTTGTGACATTGCATAAGCTTACGATGAATGTGTGCCGTAATCGAAGCCAAACAAAATATTGGAGTGTGTGACTTTTTTGGCCAGGCAGTGTATATTTATGGATAAGGCAGTGGAAGGTGTCATACACAAGCAGAAGGTGGATTTTTGTTTCATCATCTCAACAACATTTACTTCGTTCTTTGTAAACTCAAGCGTGGAATAAAAGTTGTTGTCCTTTTAGTTATATGTATTACCAGTGCAGCCATCAGAAATTTTGGGGCCCCTTACACGGCATTAGGCCGGGCCCCCCCCACCCGTCGCTGGATGCAGGTCTTAGTGACGCGCTGGACACAGGACCCACCTGAGAGTGACCCTGCAGAGCCCACCATAGATGCTGCACAGCCCATCTGCAACTGTCTATGGTGGGCTCTGAAGGGGCCTCAGGTGGGCTGGTCAGGGCTGCATCCCTCCCCCCCATCCTTTCCTTCCTTCCTTCCTAGCTCCTCTGACCTGCACATATGGCCTTGTCTGCCGCCAGACCAGCCAGAAGTGACGTCACTAACGTGATGTCACTTCCGGCCAGTCCGACATCAGACGAGCAGCGTCGCTGATGGGGCCCCAGCTTGTCTCAAAGCCGCTGGAGCGGCAATGCTGGGGCCCTGCACTGCTAGGGCCAGGCCTCCGCCTCCTCGCCCTTCAACGTCGGCCGATAGTCATGTAAGGGACCCAGACGGGCCCCCCAGGCTGCCCGGGCCCCTTACATGAGTATCGGCCGTACCCCCCTGATGGCTGCCCGGTGCATTACTACTCTTATTGTCAACAAGATGTTGGGAAGTCAGCCATATTAGAAATGCAGTGTGCATGTGTCCTAAACCTAATTACAGATGTTACAGGTGTCTTTTGCTATTTTCTTATTAACCAACAACTATGTAGTGTCAGGGCCAACCTGCAGAATCAATTTGCTCTACTGTATATACAGCCACACTACAGAGCAGTTGTTAAAACTAAAGTCGTCTATTCAAGTTACAATCTGACAGCACAGTTTGTTAAGATCATGCTAAAATCCTTGCTATCTGCTGATCATTGCTCAGTACTGCAGTTCAGTTCTTTGCAGCGCACATCTGCTCTAATCAGAAGTGCTTAAGTAGACTGCTAGGCATTCGCTATGGGGCCTAATCATGTTGGTTGGTCTGCTTTTGGATTCAAGTCAGTCTGATTTCTTGACTGTTGGGGCTGTGTTTGTACTCGGCATGTCTTAACTTATTCTGATCTTCAGCTTGTTATCTCTGCTGTTGTCAGTCATTGCTCTGTCTATCTGTCTGGAACCTCAACTTTGTTTGCGGTTACACAGTTCTAGCATCTGTTCTACCTGTTGGTTAGCTGTCTGACCAGGTGACAAAGTGGGGCTACAAACTTTATGACAATTATCTTTAGATCTACTAGCATCTATGTAGTGTGATGTCCTGCCTGCTTTGATACAAATTGTATGAATGGTTTAGGTAACCCCTCACACAACAGAAATTGCACGATTGGATTGTAATGTGTAGGGCCAGCTTACAAATTCTAACTCAAATATGTCCCCAACTATCACGCCATATGATCATAAATCCCTGCATTTCAAATGAATGATGACTTTTCTGTATACTATGTACATGCAGTGAAAAAGAAATTGTTGAACAGCCAAGCTGCAGCACGCTGTGAATGGAATCTGGAATATGAGTTTCCAAGGCCTTTGTCTGGAGAACTTGGATCTCGAAAGCAGATTGTTGATAAGGCCTGTTTGTTCTATGAATGCAGAAGGAGGGAATGTTTATTTTTCATGCACTACAACATTGGTAGACACGTTGTTTCACATTTTTCACTTCTACATGATAATATTGCGGATTACAGCTTTTGAATTTTATACAATACTTATTTTCTGATTGCCTTGTCACTGCAGAAACATATATTTTGGAATATTTATTTTCACAGTCAGTATTGTCAAAACTTATATAGAAGGAACAATACATGAAAAACAAAAGCTCTTGCAAAATGTTTAAAGTTAACTTGTCACAGACTTGGGCAATTCGAACAAAGCCAATAATAAAAAAATAAATAAAAAACAGAGAATACCTTCACTGACAACTGCATGTCAAAGCCATTAGTAGACGCACAGATCAACAGCTGAGGTTATATGCCAGGTTTTTTGTAAATGTCAAGCTTGTTCTTCCCATCTCCTGTACTTTCTTACTAGTTCTTTCCTCCCTGTGATCATTAGGGAAGCTTGGAAAGTGGGAGGGTGTAGGGCCATGCTGGAGCTTTGTAAGGAAAAGAGGAAATTTGCACTTGTGTTCAACTGCTTGTATCTCTGGATCTACTGATCATTATGATATACAGTTCTCACTGAAGACAACCTCTGATTACATAATTTTTATTATATGCTTGGTTTACATTTCCCAGATTTGTGACACGTTTACTTTAAGAAAGACCCATCCGGAAAATGTGGATTTTAACGCTGTCCAGAAAATGCTGATTGTAAGGAGTTCAAAAGATGTTCATGGATGAGATATCAGCAATGTAATCAATGAATATAACAATGGTGTATGATGGGGAGAAAAGTAAGTTGGGTGTCAGTCAGTTTAGTCTTTTTACCTTCAATTGCTGAATCTTTTAGGAGAAAGATAGTTCAGGGGAACGGGATACCTAAAAATAGCACAACAAAGGAACAGGTATTCTGGTTTTTTGTAGGCCTTTTAAAAGTAACCTCTAAATGATTACTGGCCCTGTTAGAGCAGACAGACAGATCTATGACCCTGTAAGAGCAGCCACAGTCTTTTCCTTAAAGTGACACTAAACTCAGGAGATTATTCTTAAAAATACATTCAAGTACCTTAGCAATTAACAAAAATGTATCTTATTTGTGTATCATTCCCGTGATGGACTACAATTTCAATATAAATTAGTAAACTAAACGTGTGCTTCTTCCTCGCATATATTCTTTAGTCCAGCTCCCTGCTGATGCAGGGCAGCTGAGATCCTTCGGCCTTCAGCACATGACCCAGGCTAAGGCAAGACCCAAGAAGAGATCTTTCTAGGAGGATGTCCTCTCCAGGCAGAAGCCTAGGGACAGAACACTCTGTAAACGTGACACAAATTTTTATGATCTCCCAAACTATAAACATTAACAAGAACCTCTGGGATTGGTTGGGTCACATACATCATAACTTAGTGATTGTCCTTCTCACTCTAAGTACTGGAACCGTATTTACAGGCAGAAAAAATCACCTGGTGAGCTTAGGGAAGACCTGCAAAGCCTAGAAAACGTAAACAACTGCTCAGGCTGGCTACAGCCTAGCAACAACACACTAAATTGTATTAGGGACATAGCTTGCATACTTCATTTGCGTAATTACATAGAATTACTTTTCTTTACCCATTTTGAGAATTCTTTACATAATTCTTAAATATTTCCTCAAATGTAGTGCTCATAACAACAAGCTTGCAACTATCATTTCATGCAGCGTTAAAAATGAAGACAAGGTTGCTGAATGGTTGGTATGGTAAGCAAGAATTTTTCCCTTGGCTCCTTGAGGACCTTTGTTAGAAGGCTTTGATGGGCAAATTCAGCATGCATTTAACATCAGTTTGAGACATTTCTGAGATCATTCAGGTGCAGTTAACCTGTATTTGACCTGCTTCAGCTGGCTAATGCTTTCCCATAGATTTGCATGGGGAGAGAAGCAGTTATGAAGTGTACGAAAGCCTGTCAATGCTGGCCCTTATACAGTAATCCATTGTGCTGGTAAAACTGTTACAAACCGTTAACACTTTGCAAGTGCCTGTATATGCCCTTCTCCATTGTATGTGTCTATTACAGTTAGAAGGTCTCTCTAGCTATGTAACACAGCTCTTAGCAAATTAACCTCTTCACAGGAGATGTGTTATTAAGGTGGAAATGGAATGTTCCCAAGGTGGAGAATGGTGTCAGGCTTGAAAAGTCATTACTTAGTACTTATTCTTCCAAAGTAGATACCTATAATTTCAGTTTGCAAGTGTTAGTTGAATATATAACTGCCAGTAATAACATAATACATAACTGCTCACAACAGTCTGACAGTTCTTAAACAGAGAAAATGCTATGGGGTGCCGGGTGGGTACTCATAAACATCTGTACCCATCTAAGACCACATAACAAGTTGATTAACAGCACAGACTAAGAAATAGCAACTGTACAGATATAGCGACAACATTTTTAGTAGAGGCAACACTGATATATAGAGCAGTTCTTACCAGAGGAGGGCAGATCAGACAAGTTTACCACACAGGCATTACTGATTTCATAGAAGATACTATGCAGTGAAGCAATCAGACTGCCACAGGTTACACAATAGATAGGGCTCAAACTTACATAACTTACTCACAAACCTCCTGGCACTCCTAACAGGTGCTGGGCAATGCCTTAGTCACTGGCTCTGATCATTGCAGTACTCTGATCTTACCCAACAATCGCAGGCTTGGGGATACTGCTTATTCTACTTATAACCTGTAAAGCTCATACTTCAGAACGCAACACTGCTGCTTGCATTGTTTTTTGCCCAATGAGGTCATCGTGACCAATGGCACCTAGGGCAGGCCTCCTGTACATCTACTGCTGTCTACTCCCATGCAGGCCAATATGACTTAGTAAAAGGGGAAATCTGGACCAAAATAGTCATCTATGGGCATATAGCAGGCATTTATTATACATTGAGTGGCCAGATTATTATGACCACCCCATCAGTACTTCGTTGGGCCACGAGATGACTTCGTTGGGCCGCCTCGTGACTCCACGAGATGTAGAAAAGTGATGAGAGGAATCTGACACTGCACTGTTGCCTTTCTGTTTTGAACCAGTCTTGCCACTCTCCGTTCTGCCCTAACATTGACTAGTCGCTGACGGCCACAATTCGCACGTTCAGACCCAGATTTTCGGCTGACAGTCCAGTCTTTAAACACTTTAACAACAGCTGCTCTTGAATTTTTAACGAATTCTGCTGTTTTGCTGATACTCGCTCCATGGCTCCGAGCACCAACAATCATCCCATGTTCAAAGGCTGTTAAATCGCGTTGTTTACCCATATCTTCAGAAAAAAATCACTTCTACTGTCGTGGTAAACAACCTGCTTCCCTATTTATAATGGTCTGGCCCTCTAGCAACTTCAGCGCAAAATTATAGCTAATTATAGCTAATTTGCCTACAAACGTCAGGTGGTCATAGTAATCTGGCCACTCAGTGTATTTTCTAGGGCAAAAAGTGGAGTATCATCTCTTTTAAATGGGGCTTTGCCCATTTACAATGGGATTCCAACAGCAGATGTTGCATTACTGCAACAATAACCACAATCACACAGCCTTAAAAAAATAATTTTGTGGGTATTGTACAGAATATTCTAGATTGGTGACTGGTTATTTGAAGACTAAAATGAGAAGGGGCGTATTCTCATGTCTATGCCATGTTGGGTCAACTAGGGTGGATATAGGGAGATAATATTCTCCTATCTTTCCTGTAACAAGAAGGCTGTGAGTCAAACACACACACACACACAAAAACATCTTAGGCGTGGTGCAAGTAATTTGATAATGACAGAAACAGATTACTTTTTAGGTGCTGCCTGGCAAAATGACTCATTCTTGATAACTGTATCCAAGTAACTCTGGAAAAAAAAGAAGAAAAATGCACGTGTTTTGAATACTAAGATATTGTCACATTTCTTACAGTAGTTCAGTTATTTTCACTTAATGCGAATGTGCATCCAGCAGAACAGCCATTTTGTTGTCTGACGATGAAGCATCAGTTCACTAGAATTGAAATTATAGATACACTGAATCTATAGCAATACTGGGAAAGAATACTTAAAACATATGTTAACAGTGAGTTCTGAGGACATAAGTTGTTAAAGTAACCCTTCGCAAAGCTGGAAATGTCAAACTGCTTATATGATCAGTAGATACACAGTAGATATAAGCAGCTGTAGAAGTTATTCTTCCTATTGGTCCTTTAATATGATTGGTGGCTTTACTGACCAATAGGAGGGCTTGGAAAAGAAAGGGGGACATTTTAGATATGTCTATAATCTCAGCTATTTATACCACTGGAGTTACTGACAATCTTATGGAATGTCCTACATCAAATGGAAGGCAAATTTGTGTTAACATTTTTCATCCTATGCTCAGTTTTAACTGTCCATGTTTGTGACAGACGTACATTACCTGATCTTGTGGGCTTTTTTTTTCTATGGTGTTTTACACAATCAGTTACATTGTTCTACAGAACCACGCCCTTCTATGTTATGGATAATAGCAGAAGGACGGGGTTTAGTGGTTCCTCCTTTTCTGTCGTCCTGATACTGAAGGGTGAGTGATCCTCATCATTCTAGGACTGGAAATGTGTTACTGACAGAATCACCAAGTGAAAATAAAGAAAAAAGAATTTCCTTTATTATCTAATGTGCCACCACATCTAAGGACTGGCAGGCTGCAATATACAGTATAAAAGGTTTGTACTTTGGGCTTCAAATATAAAATACATGTAAATAAAATGTAATCAGTCCATACAAATTAATTAAATATAATGCATGTGTTGCTGGATGGCCATCATCATGCAATTACTGTGATTCCCACCACCACCACCATAGACTATCGTACTGGGATTCACCTTTCCCACTTCACCTGTATTTTTAATTATATTGGGAATATGTGTTGAATGATTCTTGGTGACATGAATAGTGCTACAATAATTGGTTCCTGTCATCTTCTGCCTATCTCACTGTCTATGTCATTACCTCTATTGTCATCTTTAGAATGGGCCAGTGTTTGGGCCTGAAAAAAGGACGATTCATGAGTTTACAGGTGTATGCCATGCCTCTGAGCTAATAGCAGTTCTACCCATACCCACTGGGGCATGGCAGAACAGTAGGTATACAATGCAGAATCAAGAAGATGAAGACGATGCGCCCTAGAAGCCTTATCTATTTCCGAATTCACCTCCCCACCTTGGGCCCTCGACCTATGGCAGCATACTCCATCCTACCCCATTTTCCACTTCCTCTTTCCCATCCCCTCTTTTTGCTGGTCTTCCTTACTTTCCCTAACCTCCTATATTGTTTCTTTGAGTTTTTTTTGTTTTTGGAGGATCAATTGGGTTATCAGTGTGACATCACCTTGGAGCACCGTGCATGATAAGATAACTACCCACCATCACCTCTTCAGTATTCTCCCGTTTGCACTAAAGCCCCTGCATGGGCACTACGGATATTATGTTGTGCATTACAAAACCAATAAAAATCATTGAAACAGACGGTGCACTGCAGTTTGTAGCTCCCACATGTTATCTGAAGCTCATCATTTAAATAAATATCTATAGTTTGAACTCGATGCACTTGTGTCTTTTTTCAACCTGACTAACTATGTAACTGTGGGGAAATGAAGAAGTGAGAGAATTCTGTGTGTTAACAGCAAAGTATCGAGTGTCATTTTCCAGTGAAGTTTCAGAAACAAAAGAATGATCGGTTTCTGCAAGCAACACCTGAATTACTCCATTTACAAAATGTGCAAATGAAAATGCTAAATGTTCTCTCAGCATTTCAAATGGCAGCTGCTAATGGTTCAATAATATTCAAAATATCCATCAGGATGATTTCATAAAATGATCTTCTAAAGGGTCAGTGTGCACTTTGTGTGATGCTGAAGATTCACTCAGGGCAGCACATTCTACATTTGCTTGTCTAATTGAATATTATTATAATGCAGGGGTTAAATCTGCAGTATTTCTTCACTGGAGACTGTGGTTTTGCTGTTCCGTATGAGTCAAGGTGACCCTACCACTGCAGTATTATTAATCCCTTCACTGCTGAGGGAGCTACAAAGCAGGACGACCCTACAACCGAGCAATGAGGCAAAAAGGGATTTGCAAGGAATAAGTCAGACAAGGGCCATTTGGTTGACATTGCATAAACCTTGATAACTTTTATATGATTAATAGTCTTGTCTAGGCTTGTACCTTGCTTTCATTAGTTCTGCCTTTCATGCTGCCATAAAGAACTGTATTTGTTTTTTTTCTGGAGTCTGATTTCTGGAACTTGTTTTATGTTATTTGCTATTGTTTGTACCAAACATAATTTTTAATATATTATTGTTGATGTATAAAATCCCCTGTGCTGAAAACAAATGATACATATTATTTTTAAAATCATTGAAGCTGCATTATTATGAATGAATGAATAATACTGACATTAATAGTACCACCATTATGAACAGCAGTATCTCATTTTTTTATAACCTATCAGCCTATTGAATGTCCTGTATTTGCACCTGTGTAGTATCTGTACACTGCAGTCTGTACATTTGCAGCTTTTTCATGTTGAATGTATAAATAAGAAATAAAATGTGGTCCTGGCACAGGTTCTGAGACACCCAAAGCACACAAAGTATAATAGGCTAAAGAGCTTATTACAAATAAGTGCTCAGCATGTCAACGTACTGCTGTAACACCTTAGAATAAGTTTCAACTGGCACCTATTTCTAATTCTAACATTACATAGGTGCTGGATGTACCCTAAAATATTTAAGAATAAAAGCAAAGACAAGAATGCACATGATCACCCATTGCCAGTATAGGCCACTGCAGTCAATGGGTGGAAATAATACGTTCACTCCACAAGCATACCCAAGACATTTCCAGGGAAATGGGGGACATTTTCCATCCAATAAAACCATTGGCGGCTAAACTGGCATTACCTTGGTACACCGCTGATACTCTAGGCAGTGGCAGAACAAAAGGTAACGCATATTTCAAATGGGTTGGCAGGAATTCAGATTCCAGTACCACAATAGGTGTGGGACCATGATTTTGAGAGGAAACGGAGGCGTTGTTGTTGCCATGTCTTCTTTATATGGATGTATAACATAATGTACACACATACTCTATGTAGTTCTAGGAATCCACCTAATCGTCCTTCATGGAACACGTCATTGTCTACCCAGCAGCTCTTATCACTAGGGAAATGCTCTGTTTTCTATCAATGCCCCACCAATTTTGATTAACGGAACCTCACCCCAATTACTCCCCATACAACAGGCTGCCAACCCTGCGGATTAATAACAGCCTGTAGCACATGCTGCTTGAAGTGACAAGTGGGTGCACATAGGTAATGTCAGTCCTACCTCTTGGTTACTGCTAGTGCTGTTTGGCATCCGCAGCAGCAGGCAGATACGGACTGCACTTTTCAACAGAATAATGCTCTGCTCATCATAATATGCTTCATCAGGCCACAGCACTGATGTGAAAGGCAGCTCCTGATATGAAGGAAGGGCTTTGATGTGAAAGGGGGTTCTTGATATCAAGAGTGGGCTCCTAAAATGAAGGGAGTATCCTGATGTGAAGGGGGGGCTCCTGATATGAAGAGGACACTTCCTGTAAAGAGGGGACTCTGATGTGAAGGAGGGCTCCTGGTGCGAGAGGGGGACTCTGATGTGAAAGGAGGGGGCTCCTGATCTGAAGGGGGATTCTGATGTGAAAGGAGGGGGCTCCCGATCTGAAGGTGGGATTCTGATGTGAAAGGCGGGATTCTGATGTGAAGAGGGGCTCCTGATGTAAAGGGGGAATCAGTTTTTGCATTTTTGCATTGAGTTCTCCTTTAAATTTAAATTCTAAACTCCTATCTAGGATAGGGGACATTTTTACCACTTTAGATTGGGGTGTCTCGAGATTTTGCATACTTTTTAAGGGTGCTGTGACTGAAGAAAGGTTGAGAAGCCCTGGTGTATAGTACTAGCTTGATACCAATGTTCTTATCCAAATTCTTAAGCTTGCCGTATTATCTACAACACACTTGTTTTATTAGGACTGTGCAGCTGAGCATGTGTCCTTGAGTTACCCCAAATATTACAGTTAGGCTAATACCTCCTTCCCACAGGAATGGGTGCTCGCTGCGGTTAGCTGCATCACTTACTGCAGTTACTCACATCGGTAATGTTTTGTTTTAAAATACCTGCTGTGATACACTGAGCAAACATCAGCCTTACAGTGTGAAAACATCACAGGCTCGCAGAAAACTTCAAGTGCACTTACATAGAGCAGCTATATCTGGGTGAAATTAAGAAAAGCTTTTATCCACAACAAAGAGCTTTAGTCTGCATGATATGTACATTTCACCCACTTTCAAACATTTTAATATTTGTTTTGCTATCTGGAATATTTCTCTCTGTAACCTGCAATGAGCAAAATAAAAGTTGTGGTATGCAATGACCTATGGCGATTGGCAAGCAATCATATTCTATCTATATATCATGATCTGTTTTTACAGAGATTAGAAGCCAAGTCTCTGTTCAGAAGAACAGAATGAGCTGAGCTGCTGAAATAAACTGTTTCTGCTGTAAATGATGAGGCTGAATTGCTCCACAGTGCTTGCAGCTACAGAGGTCAGTGAGAAATTGTTTTAAATCTCATGTATTGTTTGTTAAGAATATGTAAATATATGAGCATCAGTTCCCCTTTCAAGAGGAACTCCAGAATTGTTACCCCAAACTCCAAGGGTTAACTACTTGTTTTGGTCTAGGGACACAAATAAAGAAAATATACTTACCTGATCAACAATCTATCCCGCCTGGCTGCTAGACCGGTCTGCAGCCTCTTCTCCCCCAGGCTCCAGCAGACTAAGCCCTGCTGATGTCATCATGTCTATGCAAGGTCCATTCACTTGCATTAGACATGAGGATGCTGGGGGACATACCACAGACGGAGTTGAGGGGGAGAGGGGTGAGCGGTTAGTGCCGCAGGACGAGGATCGGGTGAGTGAATCGTCTTTATTCTGGCCCCTAGACCAAACAAGCACTTGGCAAAGCAGGCAAAGCACAGGTTTACTTTGAAACAGATCTCCAGGATTTCCAAAGGTAACCCTTGCAGTGGGGCTACCCCGCACTGCAAGGGTTACCTTTTGAAAATCCTGGAGATCTCCTTCAAAGTAAACCTGTGCTTTCCCTACTAAGGGACAAATTAACAGGTTCATTTAAAAAGTATATCTAAACCCAAAAACACAAATCTTCTATATTTCAGCTTATTAGTTCTTAGATGGCTGCAATAATTTTTTTTATTTTCTTTTTCTTACAGTACCTGTTGATATTACCAGAAATGCAATGTCCATGTAACTTCTTTTATATCGAATTGAAAGAAAACAATGTTATCTTCCTTCCAAGCTATCACCTGTTCTCTTAGACCCAATGCAATGGAGATGAAGAGAGGAGGATGTGTTTGCAGTCCAAATCAAGGAGTATCCTAGGGTGACAATACTGCTCCCACATAGATTGTGGAGTGTGTGAGGGTTGTCACCCTAGGACAGGAAGTGTGTTACTGGCAGGATCATCAGCTGAAAATAACAGGAAAAGAGCCTAAAAAAATAATGGGGCCACCACATCTAAAGGTTAGGATGACTTTAAGGCCCTAGTCACACTGTTGTGGTGTGCTCCATTAGGCCTTGTTCACACCAAGCGCGTTCCAGGAGCAGAGCAGTTACAGACTGAGTCCAATGTATTTCAATGGTATTTTGGGCTCTAGTTCACACCGCAGCGTTCAGTTCCAGAGCATGTAAAACTGCAGCAAGCCCTATTTTGCTTGCTCTGGAACGCTCTGGAACGCATGCAAAAGCATCAAAAATGCATGCAAACGCCCTGGAACTCACTAAAAGCCCATTCTAAACGAAAAAAAATATGTATTTTTTACCAAAAACGGCCCGGAACGCATCAAAAACGCGACACAACCCCCTGCACTGCGTGTGCAGAAACTCGTGCAGATATAGTCTGCATTTGGTGTGAACAAGCCCTTAAGGCAGCCTAATAATTTGAATTGGCTGTCTAGCAGACCATAGGCATGTCAGTGGGCATTCCTGCATGTGGCACTGTGCTGGGCTGCAATGGACCTCTTTTGGCAAGGTGTATTGGGGTGCCTTTCGGAATGAATAGTACCACATTGCACCAGCGCAAGTAACGCGCTTTGCTGAAATGCTAAAATGTCAATGGGACCATGAAGAAAAGGAACTGAATCTTTTGATGATAAATGTATCATTAAATAAAATAACAAATATAGTTCAAACACATCTTACAGATAAGTGAGTTCATGTCTACATCACTAATTTGTTTATCTAACAGCTATATTCTGGTGTCACAGCCCCTGTGGAGTCATTGTTTCTCTATAGCAGTAGATTGTCACTGCAGTGAAAAGGTATGCCGTATACCTATTATGTTATCTTCCATAAGAAAAGCCCTGGAGGCTTGTGATGACAGGAAGGAGTATGGATGGATTAAGAGGTTTGATAATACAAGTGGTGCAAGAATGTTCATTTAGCCTGCACCATTGTGAGAACAGTCACCTGAGGGGGTCATTCATGACGTTGTGATAGATGTTAGCTATTAAGTTTCATTTAACCGCTAGCTCAGTTTATTCAAAATCTCTGTTAGATTCTGCAGACTGAACACCGATACCACATAACAAGTAAATGTATATAATATATCATTACAAGCAAAAGAAAAGTATTAGCTGTGACTATTTAGCGCGTGGGAACTAAAGTTACACAACAGAAAAAAAATCCCATTCCAAGCATACCCGTGGCTTTCCTCAGAATTTTAAGCTGTAAGCTGCAATGCATAGCAGGCACATTTTAGGGCCATCATGAATGTTTAGTTTCTTTTCAGAGCGCCCCCATAGCCATAAAATAAACTTGTGCTTTTGCCCATACAGGATATGGGGGAGCATATGAGTAACCCCCCCCCCCCCCCCCCCCTCTTTTCTTTTT
>NW_017306301.1:1655896-1681304 GCF_000935625.1 Nanorana parkeri | reverse complement strand
TGGGGGGGGATATGACCCACCCCCCCCCCCCCCCCCCCTTTCTTCTTACTTTACAGCATTGCTGCTTGCCAATTTGGACCCCGGGCACACAGTGCTGTCACATGGGGTAGGGGAGAATTCTCATCCCTGTGAAAGCTCTGCTCAATATGACTTGGAGCTTACACAGGTCTTTCTTTTCACTTGTGAATGATGCTGTGGAAGAAAAAGGAAGTATAAGCTGCATGCTTCCAGGGTCAGCATTAAAGTGAATTTGTTGCTTTTTCCTGCATGTACACCTCACAGGTTTACTTTAAAACTACGCACCAGAGTTCCAACTGGTGTTACTCCTTAGAGTACAGAAGGGGTTTTACTACTGTATATGTTATCACTGATAAGGGGTTTCTTAATTTGTTGTCCGGGTGAGCACACTGGAAATAAGAGGAAACCTTATCATTGGGGATACACACAGTAATAAAAAGCTAACAGAGGCTTTAACCCTTCCCAAAGAAAGGGTGTTTTCACTGTCTACATCCCAGTTGGAGGAATACTGCTAAGTTTTTGTGTTGTAGTCAGAAATAAAAACCTGACAGAGGTTCTAATATTAACCAATTGTATCCAAAACCTAAAAAATAATTGGACTGGAGTTCCACTTTATGCTCATGTGATTGATGGCAAAGAAGGGTCTCTTCATTCTGAAGCGCAAAAATCAATATCAAGTAAGTAGCCTTTTCATCCATTTAGAATTGGTCTTTGGCAATGTTCACAATGATGCTAAATTCTGATTTAATCACCTGCCAAGACCTCCATATTGGATTAGCAAGGATGTACAGAGCAAATTGTGTTTGTCTCCCATTGCACTGATCCGACATGCTGCTGCCAGGGAGAAGTGATTGCAGAACGACCTGAACACTGGCCAAAACCAAGTGGTCACTGGATGTTTTTTTCTGTGTGTGGTGTGTATGCCATGACCAGAAAGGCCAGTTGTTCCCAAAATTCCTTGATCTGGTATGTACTGAACCGCAATCAGGATTTGTAGTACGCTGAATACGGTATTTTTTATATATCATGAAACATATTTTAATAGCCTATGTCACCTGATAAGCGTTTGCCTGCATACACAGAAGAGTAATTGTTTTCAGAATGACCTCTAGTTCAGGGCTGATGAGTGACCTTGGACTGGTGCTTGTATGAGCATGTTATTGTGTTGGTTGTAAATTACTGAGCACTGGAATGCTCTTACATCACCTGCCAAAAATCCAACCCTATTCTTTACAACACATCTCATTTTGCTGCTATCTTTTATTTATATAGTACTGACAAATGATGCAGTTTTTTTTATATATTCATATGAGCAATTCCCTGGAACCTGCTTAACAAAATGTGGAGCCTAAGGCAAGTATCATGTAGGGGCTAATGTTAAACCTGAAATTAGTGATTATAAGCCGCATTGCAGAGGGCTAATAGCTGGGGAAAGATTGTAACCTATGGCTTCACGACCAAAGGAAAAAGTCGCTCTGTCCCCTAGAATGTCAGCATGTAGCCTTGACTACAGGGGAAATAGTGAGAAATCTCCTACCAGGATGTTAGACCCAGACCAAGGCTACCAAAACATGGGTAGAAAAAATAAATGTTCCAGCTTGTTGGCAAATCTCTGAGTGATGTAGCCTATCTTTGGAAGGAAGAAAGGGATAATTCATGTGTAGCTTCAATTCATCAAGTGAATCGCAGAAGTAGTCCAGGTGTGATCAAAAGGGAAACATCTGCCATCTATGCCTAGTCAACATGCCACAAACCGCTTGTCGTAACCAAAGATAAAATGTTATTGCTTACCAATGACCACACTGTAGTCCCAGCCTTTAACCTGCCCACATCATTGCTTGCCAATGATCACACTGTAGTCTCTGCCTCTAAACCGCCCACCTGTTTGCTTGCCAATGATCATGCTGTAGTGTGCCCACCTCTAAACTGTCCACCTTATTGCTTTCCAATAATCACACTGTAGTCTCTGTCTCCAAACCACCCACCTCATTGCTTGCCAATGATCATACTGTAGTGCCCACCTCTAAACTGGCCACCTTATTGCTTTCCAATAATCACACTGTATTCTCTGTCTCCAAACCACCCACCTCATTGCTTGCCAATAACCACACTGTAGTCTCTGCCTCTAACCTGTTCACCTCTAATGCATTTACGGCTTAGTCGTAGAGATGGAGGCAGTAAAAGGAGGGATCCCTTTATACATAAGGGTATTGTTTGCAGGTGAGTATATCTCACCAATCCATATACAACACAGAATTGTTACAAAATCAAACCCATTAAATACATTAGTAATGTTCATAGGTAAATAGATTTGAAAAGACAGTGACCTGGATCAAGGCTTAGGATGCCAACACCCCTGAGAGTCGTATATCGACAACTTCATAGGTAAATAACTGAACATGAGAGTGAAGCGGTGATCTTTTCCTCTCTATCTGCAATCTATGGCTGCATTCACTTTCTACAAGTTTTGGGTAGCCATACAATAAAAAATCATTACTGTTTGGTTGTTATGAGCTACCACACATTGCGGCTTGCCGTTTACGGAAGCCCAGATGTATATGTATACAGAAATAAGTTTATTGAAAACTGAACTATATTGCAGCAGGGTCTGGTTTTGGTTTATGGACACAGGTGAACATCGAAATAGAGGATAATGAGACCCGCAGAAATGAGATAAAATTACATTAGGCTGAAAAGTAACAAAATAATCCTTACTTTATGTTAGTACGGAACAGCCCGGGGTAATAAGTGGTAACCGCTGAATGATGGGTGGCCATGCATTAGCCAACATCAAACTACCCAACATCTCTTCAAAAGTAAGAAAGCACATTGCAGACAGTGTAGCCTTCTATTACCACATATTATTGCCAAGTTGTGCATTTAATATCATAATTAATATGTGAAATGCTGCAGAGCGGACTACAGGCTTTTGTGCCAAAACCTCAATTTATTCTCAGAACAGATTTAACAAGTAATCAATAATTTCCACCAAAAGAAACATTTCCCCGGGCAGCACTTCAGCTTCTTCTCTTCCCAGCACCAGCAGGTCAGAGGTCAAATCTCAGGAGTCCTTTTCATAAAACTCCTTTGTTTTGATAAAAGAAAACATTTCAGTTCTTTTATCTGTAGGCAGCTGCCCTGCAGAAAGTGTAATCTAGCATTCCTCTTATCTTCAGGTGCAGCACTCTTTGTAGGTCCACACTGCCCAAATACCTTTACAGAGCAGCATGGAGTACTGCTCAAGGTATGCCACAACCATGAATAAAGGTAATTAAATTCCAAGGTGCTTTGTGCTGAAAAACATAGGGTAGACCTTGTGTATAGCGCTAATTCTATAATGATTTCTTAAAGTGTCTATAGACGCAAGATGATCGTTGACTGATTTTGGGGAAGAATTATAATATGATACAGGCTTGTATCACCAATCAAGGAACCATTGTTCTCATGCCATAGGACACTTTAATGCAACATACACATTAAGGATGATTGCCTTTGTTTACAAAGCATGACTATTGTCTCAACATGAGAGCACCTGTATTCATTAGCGTTTAGATCTGTGCTGTATCTGCGCTGAACTTTACTTGTATTTGTTCTCAGCAAAGTGTGGCCTTATGAAAGCAGGTCCATCAATGAAAGGAGAAGTAGATAATCTGTACTGGTTAAAAAGCTAAAGTGAATGTAAACGAGGGAAAGGTTATTTTCCAGAGCCACCCATGAGATCTACAACTCAGGGTGCTCTCTTAAGCAAATAATGACTTGATTTCAGAAGTTGGTGACTTGGCATCTAACTGTGGCTTCTTAAATGTGATGGCCTGCCTCACTTTCCAGCAGTGGGGCAAGGTATGTGTGAGACTGGCATTATGTCGTATCATGTGGATTGACAGTGGAGTTGGTGGCTATTTGTCTTGTTTAAATAAATGTTGTATCTCTGCGAATGAAATGTTCCTGCAGCTGTGTAACTGCGCTGTTATCAACTATTGGCTGAGGACCATGATCCACATATCTTAATATCCACATGTACTGTATTTTACTTTCATTCACAGTTCAGAATTTCCTAAAATGCTTTCAGAGCATTGCATTTGTTGCAAGAAATAGCATTGCTATGCACATATAACCCATATTTTTCAGGCGCAAGGGTAACAATCTCCAAAAATAAGAATCTGTTTTAAGTTAACCATTATCATTAACCTGATTCTGTTGTCCCATGACCTGCCATGGCACCTCTTCTGTAAGTGGGGACTGGTAATCCACTACTAAAATTTGGGCCTGCAACTGGCTGGTCTTGCTGGCACCCTTGTCATGACATCATCATGTCATAGCTGGAGTCTTCAGGACCCTGTGTGGACCACACCAATGGACAGGCAATAGGAAGGGATGTGGCCACTCAAAAGAGGAGCCACACTCATCAATGCAGAAAAAAGAAGACTCGGTACCCTGTGTGTCATTTGATCAGGGATTCAGGTAAGACATTACAACATTTAGTTTCATTTTTTAAATATGTAATTTGGAAATTAGCTAGCATGATATAGGTAGAGCTTAGTGGGGATGGGAGATCAACTTTAAAGTGACACTACAAAAATGTAGCTTAAATCTGCATCACTACTGTTGATCCTCAAATCATCTCTGAATTTGTGCTCACTCCCATGATGGACTACATTCTCAATACAAAATAAGTAATATAAATTAGAGATTGTAGTCCCATCACTGGAGCGAGCTTGGAACGGTGGCTACTTTACACACATAGGGACCATGGGGAACAAAAGCAGCCACCTTCCAGAAGGACAGTGTCAGCACCAAGTCAGAGATGATTTGAGGATCTACAGCCGAGTGATATACAAATAAGATACATTTTTGTTAATAGTTAAGGTACTTGAATGCATTTTTACTGTTTAAAGGAGAACTATGGGGTTAGGGCTTTTCCCCATAGTTCTCCTAAGGGTAACGGGAGGACACAAACTAGCGTCCTCCCGTCACCCAAAACTCAGTATACCGCGAGCTGTAGCTCGCGGTATACTGAGACGCAGCAGCCGGAACGGATCCCGACAATTATGTCTGGATCCACCCAGCTGCGTGAGTGACAGCTGGCTCTGCCTATCTAGAGGCAGAGCCAGCTGTACCCGCCCCCTCCCCCGTCCGTTCCGCCAGTCAGCGCTGGAGGATCGGACAGGGGAGGGGGGAATCCAATCCCTCCCCTGTCACGGCTCTCTGCCGGCACAGGATCGAGAAGTGAGCGAGTGCCGGTATGTGTTCGCTCACTTCCCGATCTACTGAGCCGACCTGTGACAGTTTCATTGTCACAAGTCGGCTTGAACTATGAGGCTGAGTGAAAATCACTCACCTCATAGTTCTCCTTTAACTACTGAATTTAGTGTCACTTTGGGCAAAACATATCAGAAGAGGAAGCTGTGACTCCACAGTTGACTAGTAACATTTTACAGTGGAATTAATGCGTGGCATGCAGCCTTCATTTTTTGTTTGTATGGATAAAGAGGAATGTGCTTGTATCCCAGTCAGAGGATAGGTATAGGGGTTGCCTTGAGTAAAGCACCACTTCAGTAGCTGATTTATAGACTACGTGATGATTTGACAGTCCTCCAGAGACCCTTATGTTTCTATTTACACAAAAGTTTATGCGGAAGTAGCTACTGTACATTCTTTGTTTCATACAACAAAATTGTTGACCAATTGGATATGTTTCTGATACAAATGCTTTTTCTTTAGAAGGTCTTTCAAGAATCAAGGATATCTACACAAAGCAGAACACAAAGCAAACGCCTTGCATTGAGGATGTATATGGAAATAGCTGCAATATTGGTCACTTCTAAGTATAGAAGTACTTAGAATGAACAAACCATAGAATTTCATAAAATTATTCAATTATATGTAATGAGTTGTTTAAAACATTGCAAAAAGCTGCTAAGATTATACACTGTTTTCTTCCTGTCCTCAGACAATAAAACATCAACAAAAGATGAGAGTTATTGTGAGCTTTTCAAATGTACAATTATTCCTTTACTTACCATATTAATGGACATGTGCACCAGCAAAAAATGTGTTTTGTTTCGTTTTGATTCGGATTTTGCTTTTTCAAAATTCGGGTCCGAAAGTCAATTCGTTTCGGAATTCGTAATCGGACGAAATTCCTTAGCGAAAATCCGCACGAAATTTCGTTTAGTGTTCGTTTCGTTTTCGTTTTGTACGTTCGTTGCAGCAAAGTGACATTTAAGAGGGAAAAAAAGTTTTTTTGTTCTCAAATGTCACTTTGCTGTAATGATATTTGCACAGGTGCACACATAATTATGTCCTGCCTGCTTTAGAAATAAAGAAGTACAACACAAGCTCCCTGGCAAAGTGGGTCATACAAATACAGTTAGGAAGGGAGGGGGTTAAATATTTAGAAGAAATCGGAAACCCTTTTGAAAGAATAGCTCTTCACTGGGCGCAACTGCGCAGAAAATAGATTTGTTTTAGGGGAATGCCGGTTGATGCCAGTTGTTTTCAACCTATAAAAAGAGCAAAAACTACCATTTTGTTATATTTTATATCACTGCATGTTTTCCTGTAAGAGCCGTCAATAAAATGCCAAATCGTGGAAACTCCCATCATTTTTTGTTTAATTTCTTTGCATAGAGAAGGGCAGCAACCTCTCTGGGGTCTTTATTACTGTTGGTGTCCCCTTTGGAGAGATTTACATTTATACCCCGTCTTGGTGACGTGGGTCAGTAATGCAGGGAATTCAGTTAAATCCCTCCAATGGGGATACAGACATCAAAGGCCTGACCAGGGTTTTAATATTCTTCACCAGGGCTGTAACGAAATTTTGTCCAAAAAACGAAAGTTCGTCCAAAAAAACGAATCGGAAATTCGGATTCGTTTGCATTTGTTATATCTGTCATTCGGAATTTGGATACATCCGAATTTTAGACTTTTCCGAAATTTCGTCCGACTTTCGATTCGGAACTAAACGAATCGCACATGACTACATATTAATCAAAGTACTTTATGTGAAGCAAGATCATATGTCTTATGTGAAGCAAGATCATATTTTTTACAGCAGATTGAAGTTATAAAGAAATTGCTTTTATTTTTAAAACTCATTTTGAAAAATAGTCAAGTAATGTTCAGAAAATCAGCAATTTTGGCATGTTCTGAATTTTTAAGATTTTAGTATATGATTCAACCTATTAATACATTGCTACTCATAATTATTAAAAAAGAGAAAAACAATTAGCAAAGTTTCTGCTGAAACCATGTGTTTCTAATCCTCACCCGACCCCCTATAGTGCGTTAAGTGTATTTCTACTTTTGCAGCCAACTTACTTATTTATGTATTTTTATGTATGCATTGTGAATAAGAATATATAACAAACATCTAGTGGTGTTTTGTTAAATTTGCAAAAGTGGAAATTCACTTTATTTGTTTAGTCCACAATATAGCCCCTAATCACACATTTCATGGCAAAGGATGCAGTTGAAGGGTTTCCATCAAAGGGTTTGTTCACTGCCATGTTGAAGAGGACACAATAGAAAGTGATCTTCTGCATTTTTCTTGTACTATGTCCTCTGCAACATAGTGGTGGGAAAGCATTTGATGGGAACCATCAAATGCACATTTCTATTGTCATGTTGAGAATAGCAAGCAGAGTTCTTCTCCCACCTCCGTCTAGATGGGCCACAGTCCCATCTCCTCCTCTCTACTCTGTACTGGTGTTAGTTTTTTCTAGAAATGTAGCCTAGTGAAAATAACCAAGCTGGTGACTCAAACCAGAAGACCAGCACAGAACTAAATCCAAGAAGCGGCAGAATTCAGAATTATTTCCCTGATGGCAGCTTGCTTTCTAATCGTATCTAAACCCAAAAGCAACATTCTAATATATTACAGTTTACAATCCTTAGATATTGTGACTGCATTGGTTTATATTTTATTACGCTTTTTTCCCTAGTAATTTGGCCAGTAAGTCTGTTTTTTCAACTTCCTTTAACAAACTAAGCTGTACAGCACCAGTGGATGGTAGAGGTTTGGGACAAACTGTTTAACGCTGACAGGAGTGCTAAAAATGGTCAGCTTTTATTCATTTAGTTTAAACTTTTGTCCCAAAAGGAAAGTTGTTGCTGTAACTGCTTAAACAGTGTTAGCTGGAGTTCAGCTTTAATTTATTAGTCAAGTCCATCTATATTTGCTAATCCATCCAACACTAACCTCTCCACAGACTGACAATGCTGCTGTCCAAGGATGGCTCCAATGCACCTCCATAGAGCGGAGCCAGGAAGTCTTACTGGCCGGATCACCAGTTGAAAATAAATGGGAAAAAAGCAGAAAAAAAGAAAACGAATGCAGCGAATACATCTAGGAGCTAGTAAGCTGCAATAAATTACATTTTTACTTTTAAGCTTAAATATACTCTAATCTCTAATGAATAAAGACGTAGGTATAATGGAAATGTATTAAACATACATTGAAGTAAAGCTAAATCGCTGATTCTTTCTTAGAATTGCAAATCTTTATGATAGATCTTATCAATATTGTGTCTTACATTACCACTTAATACAACTGATTGACTTTGTTTTTATGAGCTTCCTCCCTCTCTTCCTTTCTTCCATCCTACACTAATATCTTCCCGGGTACTAGCTACTCATCTAGAGTTATCTATATGCGTGACTATTTATCAATGTTATTAGTTTCATCTACTTTACCTAACATATCAAAAAGTAGTTCCTGTATTTGCAGGAAAAAATTATCAGTTCAGGCTTGAATAAAGTCTTCCTCCATAGGATAAGGATGTGCTGTCATCCTGGGAGCCGTGGAGGTTGCTTATTCCTATATTAATACATATCTGCTGGAGATGAGGTAGTGCAGGACTTCACATTGGGTACTGTGACCTTGTTGGGCTATCACTTTGCTGCCCAGCATCTCCTCTTACTCATTAAGCTACTCAGGTCATTAATAATTCACAGGAGTCAGTGTTGTGTTCAATAGCTTCTCTACTAATTTGCTGTCCTGCCCCATTGTCAGAAGCACCAGTACCGACTTTAATGGATGTAAAGAAGAGAAAGAGGGTAACAGTAGAAGAGTGCCGGATCCCTGTTACTAACCACAGTCGCCAGCTGGTAAGACACAAACAGAAGACAGATCTTGGTCTCAAGCTCCTTCACTCCCAGCACACTGACCTTCCTCATGGAATTCTATCACTGCTTCTCCTTGTATGTGATAATATATCTACTAAACTAAAGGATATTTTAATTCAACATTGATTTGATAAATTCATGCTGGCCCTAACTTTTTAATTCCCAAATCATTACAACCTTTAGAAGTCTGTTTTCTTATTGCATATTGCAGAACAATGTAAATGTACAGTATGCTTAGATGATATCATTGTCAAACTGTTATTTTACTCTTTATTTATACATGTTAAAAAAATACTATAAAGAAGTCTTAAAGTGCAAAAGTATAAACAATCAAAAGTAGAAATTATAATAGATTGGCGTTAATATTTTTAGATTTTTAGTGCAACTCCAGCCCAAACGTTTTCTTTTACTATTGGACAGAATTAGAACCTCTGTCACATTTTTTATTGTAGTTGATATTCTCACTAGGGAGATTCTCCCAGACTTGCTTTCCCCAGAGACACAACAGGAAATTCGATCTCTGACAGTTAGGGATGTGCCAATACTGTTTTTTCCGGTATCCAGTACGAGTACTGATATTTTTTTCGGTACCGGCCCGGTATCGGCTGATACCGAATACCAATACTGGCATCCGTCGTCCCGGACTATCAGAAAGCCAGGCGGCGGGTCCTGATTGCCAGGGAATCCTGTGTTCTATCGAAAGAACATCGACTTCACTCCCCTCGCAACGCTGCAACTCAGCCTGGCCTCCTGGCCAGTCAGGAAGCCGGGCAGCAGGTCATGATGTACTGCCAAGCTTCCTGATTGGTCAGTAAGCCAGGCTGCCTAGCAACAAGTAAAGCTGGCAGGAGGCAGGTCAAGACGTGCTGCCTTGCTTCCCGATTGGCAAAGAAGCTGGCTTCACTTGTTGCTTGGCAGGCTGGCTTCCTGACCTATCAGAAAAACTCCAGATTCCACCAAATGCAATCAACATTTGTATTGTCATGCTGTAAATATATGCAAATATATTGAAGTAGGAACAATTTATGTTGATATTTTGTCAAGTATTTAATATGCAAATAAGCTCCCCCAGTTAGGGCGCACTGCTACCAAGGGCGCAGCCTTGACCATTCACCCCCCAGGGCGCCCTGGTCTATTTCAAAAGCCAATAGCAGGCTGCCTATTGCACCTGCCCACTGAGCAAAGGAGAGTAACTGAGAGACAACTTTCCCCCTCAGGTTCGCTCCTCTGCTCAGTGGGTGGGGTTTTAATAGCCAGCCTGCTATTGGCTTTTTAAATTAAATTACATCCACCTGTCGCCTTCAGAAGCTAACCTGCAGGAGAATGGGGCTGCACAGGGAGGGGGGGATTGGGTGTTGCGCCACGGGAGGGGAGGTGCAAGTAGCTGATCTTGCCTAGGGCGCAAAATAGTCTAGCACCGGCCCTAGTTATATGTGTTCTGGCTCCTAAGTATCTCTTCCAGGTGGTGTTTTCTCATTGCTGTTACAGATCACATATTGCATGCATAGCGCCATCTAGTGGTTGAAGGGAAAATACATTTCTGTAGGGAACTAAGGGATGCCTCATTTCAAAACGTACACGAAAAGGTTTCTCTCATTCAGCTCAGTGGGTACTGGCTATTGTGTTCTGACAGCTAGCACCTACACCTGTCAGAATACCCGAATACTGACTGCAACTAGTTGGCCTCAAACACTGTTCAGTTGACTTTTTTCTGCCTGGCGCCTTCAAATTTTCAATCAAAATTTGTCAGCAGGGCCACCAGCGACTGGACAGTTGTAAACCTTCCTGCAGTGACCTGCAAAGGAGGAGGGAAAGCTACACAGACATTCTGCATGTCTGACATTTTCTGCATCTCAATGCGCTATGCATTCATACAGAAAAGGTTGTTGTTTCTCAGAAACTGCAGAGAGATTTTGTTTTATGAATAGAGTTAAGCTATAAATAGCCTTTCCTGGAATTCTTCTTGAAGCCATGAGATGAGATTTCCTTCATTCATAGAATGAGTATGGTACAGGTACGGATGATGTGGTAAGTCACCTGAGTGAGGAGACCTGATAGAATCCGCATTTACCTGTGCTGAGTGGAACACCAAACACTAAGCACTCTGAGAACTTGCATAGAGCAGAGACGATGTTATTTTATTTACAATGGCTTGGTGAGTTTAAATATTTTATGATATAGCGGACAGAACTGGGACACAAACATTAAAGGAGATTTCAAGATCTTTAAAAATATCATCCCCTCATATTCCACAGGTAAGTGCATCTAAAAAAATTCTGATGAATAGTATCAAATATTAATATGTCTGGATTATAAATACTTTTTGGGAATGGCAGGATTGTGTTATGATATTATCATAAGGCATGTCTGCACAGCACCCTTGCATGTTTGTATCTTCCTTCTGTCAGGGGTATATCTAAATTTAGTGCTAACAGGGAACACGCTGGCAACTAATTAAAAGTCCTGCCATAGATTTACACATACGACTTTGCCTTTGTACATTAAAATACATTATGCAGACAGTGGAATGAGGAACAGGTATATGTTTCTAAATGATATATTACATCTTTTGTTTACTGGTAATGCTTTAAACAATCGCCGAGCTAATACTTAAAGCCACATTCCGGGTATAATGTTAATTTACACACTGCACTAGTTGTGTACATTATCAATAAAAAGCTACAGTCATGTGAAAAAGAATGTACACCCTCTTTGAATTATATGGAGCCGCTTTCTGGCGGGCTGTGCGACTCTCGGGCAGGCTGTGCGATACTCTGGAGGGCTGTGCGATTCTCAGGTGGGCTGTGTGACACTCACGTGGGCTTTGCAACTCTCAGGGCTGTCTGGGCATGGTGTCAGGGAGACAGAAAAGGAGGAGGAGCAATCACGGATGCGGCAAGCGCAATCTCGGGCGGGCGCATCTGCCTGAAACCTGTATTTTCCTCTGAGATGTGGGCGCCTGTAAACAGGCACAGGCGCAGATCAGAGGAAGATTCAGTTTCAGGCCGTTGCAGCTGCCCAAAATCACGCTAGCTGAGGACTTCGGCAACTGCATCTGTCAGAAAATTCCCCTGACTGGACACCCAGACACAAGACTCCAAAACTAAACTGTCTGGGTCAAAACCCTAATCTGAACAAACCACGAGACTTCTGAATGGATGTCCTTTGGACAGATGAGACCAAAGTGGAGTTGTTTGACCATAATGCACAGCTCCACGTTTGGCGAAAACCAAACACAGTGTATCAGCATAAACACCTTGCATTATTAGGAGTACAGTGCCCTGGTCGCATCACCCACCCCTCCACACAATCATTAGGGTTGCCACCTATCCAGGATTCACCTGAACAGTCCGGGCAGACGGGACAACCAAAATTAAGATAGGGGCTACTGCCCTTCCCCCACCCCACCCCCCTCCCCCCACTGAAAATAGTCTCAACTGTGATATTTACATATGAATGGGTGACGTTATTTACATATGAATAAGACGCAACTCAGGCTCCCAAAAAAATGTCCGCACATTGCTAGAGTGTTCGGGTTTCGCTTGAAGAAAAGGTGACAACCCTAACAATCATCCATTCACAAAAACTCTCATCATCATCAAGAGCCAGATTAAAAGAAAAGTAATGGTGAAAAAAAGCACTTGTGGGTTTAACCAATCATTGTTTGTGCATTATTTCTTTCTGGTTTGTGCAACTGGGGGCATGCAAAGGTGTGCAATTTGTATACACAATTGAGGCTAATAGGTGTCCTTCTTTCCTTTCTCATGAAGTTGGGAGGTATGTTATCCCCTATTATTCAAGAGGAGCTACTCTTTGTAGAAGATCTAAATGCCAGACAACATTTGAGCAGAATTTCCAGAGGCCTCAGACCTCTGTTTCTTGGGCCCAGCAGCTCTTCAAACACTCTTCTAGAATATATAGAATTATTTAATCCTCAAGCTGATGTAATGAACTGAAGACTGTACTATTTACCACAGTGATAGCATTTGGTGACTAGGGTTGCCACCTTTTCTTCCAGCGAAACCCGAACACTCTTAGCGACGCACGGAGATTTTTTGGGGAGAATGAGCCGCGGCTTTTTCATATGTAAGAAGCGCCACCCATTCATATGTAAATATCACAGTTGAGACTATTTTCAGTGGGGGGCCAGTAGCCCCTATCTTAATTTTGGTTGCCTCTGTCTGCCTGACATCTTGTGTCCGGGTTTCAGCTGCCATGAAACCCGGACACAGCATTCAAAACCCGGACTGTCCGGGTGAATCCTGGACAGGTGGCAACCCTATTGGTGACTGAGTTATTTGTGTTAACTCGATTGCATTGTAGACTACACAGTATTGTTATCAGGCATAGCATTGAGGCCCCGTATCTAGGCTCTGATATTACATACTTTCCCTTTATTTCCCGTTTAAATTCTAGCAATGACTCTAGCTGTAGTATACGTTATATTATTATTAATAGTATTAACTATAATGTATGTAACGGCTACAAATTCCAAAAGCAAATCACACTTAATACCTGTATGATCCTCAATGCATGGTAAAGGACTGCTGGTGCCCTCTAGCAGCCACATGTAAAAAATACACAAAATCCTTCTGCCATAAAATTCCTATTGAATGAAGTCTGGCAGGAGAAAAATACAAGGCCATTGTTATCCTTCATCTGAATATGCTAGCTGCTTGGCTGCCTTGCTGGTCCACTGGCTGCAGTACATTAGAAGTCAATGACTAGGAAAAAGTATTACAGATCGGGAACGTAAATAAAAGTAAAAAATCTTTATTTGCATACTTGTCCTGTCTTAGTCTTATGTAGGGTTGCCACCTTTTCTTCAAGTAAGACCCGAACACTCTAGCGCCATGCACAGCAATTTTTTGGGGGAGAATGTAGAGGAAAGAGTGAGGAGAGGCAGCCAGGAGAGGGAGTAAGGAGACCAGCTATAGAGGACTACAAATCCCAGCAATATATTATATAGCAATACAAAATAATATGAAGCTAAATACTCTGTGTTCTTCTTGGTTGGTGCCCTGATGTCTCCAGTTAGGCTGGTGGCTTGTGCGGGCTCTCAGGTGGGCTGTGTGACTCTCGGGTAGGCTGTGCGACACTATGGGCTGTCTGGGCTATGGTGTCTCACCAGGGGTCCGCAGGTAGCACGGTGTCAGGGAGCCAGAGGAGGAAAAAGAGGAGCAATCACAGATGCAGCTGCCGAGGTCCCGGCAAGCACGATCTTGGGCGGCCGCATCTGCCTGAAACCCGGATCTTCCTCTGAGCTGCGGGCAACTGTAAACAGGCACAGACTGTCCGTAGCTCAGAGGAAGATCCAGTTTCAGGCCGATGCAGCTGTCCGACATTGCGCTTGCCAAGGACCTCAGCAGCCGCATCTGTCAGAAAATGTTAAGTGCCCGCTGGCTGGACACCCAGGCACAAGAGTCCAAAGCCGGACTGTCCAGGTGAAATCCGGACGGGTGGCAACTCTAGTCTTATGGTTGGCACACATATATCAATATGATCAAATAATCGATCAATCAAACTTCATAAAAATCACAAATCAAAAATTAGAATGTTGTTGATAATTTCTGAATGAGATTAAACAAATATCTGTGTGCGTCGGAGAATTAATCATACTTCAGATTGTTTAAATGATGGTTTTAGTACATCGCTGTAATATATCACTATAAGATCGATCGCAAAAGTACAGAGCAATACCGTGTGTGTTGCATCATTTGATATTTTAACTGATGATAAATTGCATACTTGTACCTAAACTATAGCAAATCACTATGTGTATAGCCACTTTCAGACACTGTTCCCTTCAGGACAGAGTGACACTGTCTCCTGGTATACTCTACCCACTCACACTCCCGTGGTGCCTTCCTGCCTTCCTGCTCCATACTGAGGTCAACAGTGGCAGACCCTCTGTTTCATTCATTACAATTAAAAATGTAAAGTTGTCATGTTCCCACATGAGTTAGCAACACATAAGCTATGTATTTATTAACTATCAAATTGTATTTATCTATTTGAATAATGAAATGTCCCAAGTTTAAGGGCTTTCTGGGTGCTCTGGGACAAAGCTAATCCTGCTCGGATGTGCCCCTTTCTGAGTGACTGACCTTCTGTTTATTACGTGTTGGAGCAATAGGTATTTTTTCAGGTGCTTTTACAGTATTTTTTCTTCTTGCGCTCAAGGGGTATTCTATTGTACAAATACTAGAGCTCAAGAGGTTGACCCTTTGTTGACCCAGTGTCCATTATTGGGAGGTGGTGCTAGTTCCAGAGCAGAGTCCACCTGTGCAATGTTATGGACAGTGAAGCCCTGACTAGTACTGCTTCTATGAGTTGGCAATAGAAAATAACAGTGCTGGATAGTAGCTTTAGCTATGATAAAGCTGTTCTGACAGGCTCTGTTTAATAATAACAAAACATATTAAGATGTATAGATTGAACTGTGTTATTAGATACAGCCAATATGCAAAAAGTCAATTGGTGCTTCTCAATGGAGTTCAGATTGCTAACCTCTATGATATCACTTCCCGCTCTGAGCACAAGCCTATCATTACAAACAGCGGATGTTTAGGAAAATGAGCCAGAACTAATGCTTGTCAACACATCCCATTTACTGAGCCAGCAAACATCAGGAAGTCACATACCATCATTTAAAGCACATCTAAATATGCTATTGTTAAACATGATACCAACATGAAATAAGTCCTTCATAGCCCTCATTTCACCACTGATCTCTGCAATTACATCCATTCTGCATGAAGTGTTGAGAGGTGACATTAGCCAGGCTGTGGAGGGCCCGGACAGGCTCAATTAGATGCATTCAAATAACATGGGATTCTAAGTATTTCAAGTGTGTCTCTCTCTGAGTATCTCTGGAGTATCATACTTGAATGTTGTTCCAGTCTATGATCTGGACAGAGCTGGTGCTTTAGCTGTACATTTGTTGCATTGTTAGTGTGAAATGTGTGTTAGGGGAGGCTGTGTTTTAATGATCTGTACATGCTAATGCAGTATTGAATGCAACAAAAGTAGGCTTGCATGTCTTTTGGTATATTGAGTGTTAAAAACCTATGGTTCCATATTTCCCAAATAGACAAATGCTATTGATGATCAGTAAAATGAGCTAAGAACAAGGTTTGGGTTCGGGGCTACCGTTATTTAAAAAAATATCAGGTAGGCCTAAAGTGAGGAGCAAAGGTTCTGCGCATGGAGGTAGTAGCTGTTGAACAGGTTCTGCAGGACAAAACGGTGGTTGGGCCGCATCATCTAGAAGCATGGCACATCTGCCTTTTCTATCTCAGACTGACTGTTCTATATGTGCAGGAGGTGGTTGAATGGCCAACAAAGACGTCTCCCTCTTCCTCTTCCTAGGTGCAGAGCAGAAAGTTGTACTCAATTGCTACTAATGCACCCATCTCTTCTTTCTCTTCCTCTTCTGCTCATTCCTCCACAGCCCCACTAACTGGCATATTATGGAAACATTAAACCACCCCTAATGGCAAATGCACAGAATATACCCTGCTATATCAGAGGGTAGAATATTTGGTGCATATCTGAAGAATTGTTATAGAAACAATATGACACTGCATTTGCATAGTCTTAAAAAAATTGTATTACTATTTCAGCAGTAGAAATGTAGTAATATTATATAATATAAATAATACTATTTCAGCAGTAGAAATGTAATAATATTATATAATATAAATAATACTATTTCATCATTAGTAATGTAATAATATTATAATATAAATAATACTATTTCAGCAGTAGAAATGTAATAATATTATAAAATATAAATGTGAGTTATTCACACTAGGGCAGTGTCTGTGTGGTATGAAAATGGGCATCCTGCAAAGAAGTAGTAGCACGATTTATTTTGGTGGATTTTGCTCGTTCTAGCTATAGTATGTTAACATTTGCACGTTTTTGCGCCACGTGGTTTTCCGTGAGGAAAACCGCAGGAAAAATACTACCACTATGTGTGAATGGAGCCTTAGGGCCAGTGTTGATAGGCTTTTGTTGTCTTCAGAACTACTTCTTTCCCCATAGAACTCTATGGATATGAAAAAGCAAGCAGCTGAAGCTGGTCAACTGCGGATCAACTGCAGCTGCAATAAATTCTGATTGATCTTAAAAGAGTCTCAAAATGATGACAACAGCAACCTGCATTTTCCCATTGAATCCCATTGACGTTGGCTCTTATTGACATGGTCTGCGTCATCCTTTAAAAAAAAAACCAACTGTTTCTTCAACTGTTCAATCACCCCTAGCGGTGTTATCATTGTCCTTGTCCTGTGACATCTACTGGACAACTTGATCTGCATGTAAAATGTGGGTAAAAAGTAAAGCACAATATCACTTTTAGTGAAGTGTCCTTTAACCCCTTTATTGCCATCACTGTAATAGAAGTAAGCAGTAGACCTTACAGTGGCTACATTTTCCCCTACTGAAAGCTCGTGATTGCTTTAGCTGTGCCCAGTGGTCTCCTTTTCTAAAATATGGATGTGATCAGCAGCTGGCAGGCGGCCAATTGCATCCATTCATGCTGCGGTGGCCCCAACTCGCTACCCCACCGCTGATGCAAGCAAAGTGCTGCTTTGTTGCTGGGGATGAAGCATTCTACCCAATCTCTTTGCTGTTTTTATTAGGATGTATAGTGGCAGGACATTGTTACCCCCTAGTGGCATGCATTAGGCGTACAAAAAAAAAAAGAGAAATAGTAAAAACAGTAAAGTTATAAAAAAAATAATACACACATGAAAACCTCTACATATACAAGTAAACACAAACACAATTATGATGCACATTCCAATGCACAAATCAGGGCTCATTCACACCATGGACACAGTGCGCTAATAAGAATCAGCTGAATTTTGAGTTTTCTATGGCCAGCTTTAGAAAAGGTAAACACACTGGACCCTATGTAGCACCCCCTTAACCCATAAGCAATTAGGGATCCCCGGAGGTCAGTTGGGTTGACATTTCACCTCAAGGGACTGAAAGGAACTGGAAAGCCAGATAGTGCAGTGATGGCAGAAAGGTTTCCAGCAGGGGCTAAGCAGAGTTGCAGTACTAGGAAGAGATACAGAGAAAAGGACAATTCTTGTCAGTGGACTGTATACATATACTTCCAATAAATGTCTTCTACTTCACAATTTGGGGGATACACTCAGCACATAAAGTATGTTCTTGCAGTCCAGACATCACATCTGTTATGTGGCTCACAGATTAACAGTGTTTCACTTCACGTGATACAGATATTCTAAGGGAACTGAATTTGGGGCCCTATCTACACTATATAACCTGGTTTGTTAAAGGTTCTCTCCATAACCTAGTAGAATACTCTTAAGGTGGCCATACACATATCCATTTGTGATCGCTTTAGGTACGAGCAATCACAAACAAGCCATTCATGGTATCGACTGAAAGTATGATCACTGCATTGATTGAAAATACGATCAATCAGAAACAATCATTTAATCAATCTAATTTACTGACACCTACACAGATATTTGCTCAATCAGAAATGATCAATATATTTCTGCCACAGTCGCTTAACTTGCCATTGTTAAAATTGATCAAAAGCTTACTAAACTGGTCGAATGAAGAGTGTGTGATGTATGATTCTTATTTAATGCAATCATTTTAGTTGCATCAAATTATTGATTCAAACAGAGAACAATGGGAGTCTGTTATGTCAAGAAAAAATCATTTTCGAAAACAGTACTTCAGGCAAAAATGAGAGTTCCTCTATAAATACAGGGGGAAATAAAAGTGTAGATATGTTTGGAAGACAGCTTCTGCAGGGTCTGCAGTATATTAATATAATGTTAAGCCAAGGAAACAACTTCACTAAAGATATTGAAAGAACGCTTGCTGCACGATTCCAGTTATTTGTCTCTGAAAGTGGAACCCCAGGCAAACCGCTAAATACACAAACTTTTTGGCAAAACAGTAAACATATATATCTGAATTGTGCGTATGGCTTGTTGTCTGAAGTTCTGATTTAAGGACTCTTAGCAATAGCTGAAGATGTTCTACTTCAGTACTTCTAAGCAAACTTAGGTGTAAAACTAGAGTGGAGTTTGTCTAAGAAACATCATTGTGACGGGGAGTGTGTCTATGTCATACCAGCAATGTCTAGGTAAGATTGTGCACAAACTAGTTTTTAGCCTTACAAACCACAATGTGGACTAGCATTCATTAACTGAAGGCAGGATGGTTGACCACCTGACATTGACCATCCACAGAGGAGCTACTGTTAGTGCTAGTCGGACTGTTCTGTTTTAAATATTGCCTTATGCAAAATACATATCTCCCGAGATCCAGTCTGTATGGACAGTATGGCAGCCCGCTGACTCAACAAGATCCACAGGTAGTGTCAACTCACCAAAAAGACTCCAAGTGAAATCCAATGTAGTTTATTCCAAGCTGACGGGTTACAAAGAAAGGTTTATGAACAATTCTTGTAGGCATTTTGAGATCACAGCCTTCTAACTGTCTAATGCAGGGATGTGCAAACTGCGGCCCTCCAGCTGTGGTGGAACTATGAATCCCATGAGGCTTTGCAAGATTCTCACAGCCACAGACATGACTCCCGGAGAGAGAGATGCATCATGGGATTTGTAGTTTCATCACAGCTGGAGGGCCGGAGTTTGGACCTCCCTGGTCTAGAGGGATCTCTTAAAATAACTGGGGCAAAAAGTGAAACTAATTAGAGTCTGGGGAGGCTGGAAGTGTCTAACTAGGGACTGTAGTAACTGAGAGCAAACAAGAGGGGGAAAACAGGGGAACATAACAAAGGCACAAAATAAAACATTAGAAAGGCTGCTGTGGCAGCACAAGGAGTGATTGAATAACACTTCCTGGATCATCCAACTCGACCTTAGTTTATACAATGATTGCCTTCACCACAGAAAAGGAAACAAAGAAGTGCACTTACTCTTTAGAGCTGTGAACGTCACACAGTGCAGTGTGCATAGAGACTGAATTCTTTATTGCAACTGTTTGCGGCTTATGTATTAACACTTGGCCTAAGAGGGTCTCTGAAGGTTTTCGCTTTGCTGTGATTGTTTGGAAGAGTGTATTAAGTACCAGATAACAATATTCATTAGTTTACTCAGATAAGTGCCACCAGTAATGACGATTCAAGGATGTTCATTATCATTATAGACACAAAATAGCTATAAGAAATCAGCCATTAGCAAGGACAAACAATATATGCTTTTCTAATATTTTCATATAGGGCTATTCACAAAAGGGTGAAGAGTTTGGAGAAGGCAGGAGAAGTGAACAATCTAGGACAACATATCTGAACTGGAAAGTGAGCTGATTCAGATAATTTTTCTACATTGTTCATTTCTCCAAACTCTTCACCGTTTTGTGAATAACCCTGTTAGTTTTCCTGAATTATTGACCTGAGAGTACGAAAGATGTATGCCGTGAGCAGTCCTTGATGTTCATCATTGGAGAACAAATGTCACTGTGACAACTGTCTCCGCCCACACACCGCTCTGCCGGACTGTGATAGGAGGCTGAGCAGTGTGGGAGGAGAGACACCGGGCACTCACAGCGCTCTCCTCCCGCAACGCTCGGCCGCCTGTCACTTTCTCTCCTCCACGCTGGGACATAGAGCAGCGCCCAGAGGGGAGGAAAGAAACCTGGGATGCGCTGATGTATCTGCCAGAAAATAGCACTTTCGGCATTTAGTCAAAAGTGCCATTTTTGCACGATATGTTTTGGCGGCCGTTATATTGGTGCATCGCTACTCTAAATACAATGTATAACTGTGGTTATTGTTGACCCTAATGGCTCGTTTGTGAGAGACTGTCCTATTTGGCCCTCTCAGGGATACTCCAGGAGGCACAGAGCTGCTTGGTGAGCTTTGAAACAGCCATGAAACAGATGTGCATTGTTTGGATTTACATACACTTTAATCTAGCTTTGGTAGACAATAAGGACGTCATATGAAAGGTTATAAAGTAAAAGGACCTTCTGATTTCACAGTTGCAGTATTTGCTGGCTAGCACTTATAGTCCTTTGACTGGTTTTGCTAGTTACCATCAGATATGATTTAGAATTTTAGACTGAAATCTGTCTGGCTTTTCATAATTGAGATTACAAACTCTATACACTATGAGTCCAGCTAAGCACTGCTGCCTAGAAGGAGGTTTTGTTTCATTCTTTAGTTTGTTGTTCGCTGGCGCACGACGTGACTGGGGGTCCTGTGACCAAACTTCAGTTTCCGGGTGTCATCATGGATGCTCGGGCAGTGGAATGCCGCTGGCCGCAGGACGAGCTTGTTGGTCTGCAAAGGACGGTGGATGTGGCTCGTAGGGCGCGTTTCCGCCTGCTTCGATCTCTTTTAGGGACACTGACCTTCGCCTGTCACATCGGGCCGAGGGAGAGGTTTTTCAATCGGCGTTTGTGTGGGCTGCGGCGGGGATCTCCTCAACACATCAAGTTATTCGTTTGACTGGCAAGCGCGGGGTGGATTTGGCGGTTTAGGAAGCGTTCCTATTGCGCTATCAGTTTATGGCGGGGGTTTCGGCTTTGTTTGGCTGGGGGTCGGCAGTTTCATGCTCCTTTTTGTTTCAGGTGAGGGCAGCGTCCGGGGCTGCCAGGTGGGGTCTGCCTCCCGATGTTGTTCGGAGGATGGGCTAATGGAAGTTGGGTTGGTGAGGGGTTTAGGTTCGCCCTCATCTTTTGTGGTGGGTAGGGATGGTGTGGTTTTTTTCCCTTCTTCTTCTGTGTGTGCCTCGCTGACGTTTTTGCGGTTTTTGCTTGTGTGGTTACTTGTCTTGTTTGTTGCAGGGTTCCGGCAAGGCTTGGTGTGGATATTGGGAGATTCCTACGGCTTGTTGAGGGGGATTAGGGCTGCCGCAGGCAGCTGGGGGTCCTCTGGGACGTTGCCACATTGCGGTGGTTGGGAGTTCGGGGCATGACATGGAGCTGGGTCTTGCTGGGCTTTCATTATTTTCCCGACTTAATCGGCCCCCGGACGTTTTGGGTTGCACGTCGGGGGCAATGATCTGGGGGTGCGTGCCTCCAGGGATTTGATCCGGGACATGAAATTCGATTTGCTGTGCTTTCGGCAGGAGTTTCCTGGGGTGGTGGTGGTCTGATCGCATATCGTGGCCAGGAGGGTGTGGCGGTATGCCCGATCGGTGGAGTGCCTGACTAAGGCCCGGATCAGGCTCACTTGGGTGGTGGGCAAATTTGTCGCTCAGCTGGGGGGCCTTGTGGTCCGACAATCGGATTTAGAGGATTGCACAGTCAGGTACTGGAGGGATGACGGTGTGCACTTGAATGCGGTTGGCACCGACTTTTGGTTGCTGGGTCTCCATGGTGGGATTCAGCGAGTGGTGCGGGTGTGGGGTGACTCGCTTAAGTGAGGTGTCACTCATGCTCGTGTGGCGGGTTAGGGGGTCTTTGGGGGGTCTACAAAAATCGGAGTGGATTACAAAATTGGGGGCCATCAGCTGGTATGGGTGCTTCCCCCCTGTTGGTGTCCGGAATTGCAAGGGGCGGGGCCTGGCCCCTTAGGAACCTGGAAGTAGGAAGTGTCCTCGAGCTGGTTGTGGTGCGGCTGGGGACATGGGTGGAGTCTTAGGACAGGCCTTTTTGGGCTGTTGGGCACCCAAAGACCCCTTCTTAGGTCAACAATTGTTTACAGTATTATTTGTGTATATTATTTGGTTTATTATTTTTGGTTATTGTTAAAGTTGTTTGGTTTAATAAAAGGGGCTGCTGTGGCCGTTAAAATCCATGTCGCGCAGTCCGAGTGTTTATTGGGGTTTTAACGGAGGGACGAAAATTGACGAATCCATCAGTCATGGGCAGCACAGTGGCTTAGTATGCAGCATTTCTCTCTTGCAGCATCGGGGGTCTCCGGTTTGTACAGGACACTGTCTGCAAGCAGTTTGCATGTTCTCCCCGTGCTTGGGTGGGTTTCCTCCCATACTCCAAACACATACTGGATGGTTAATTGGCTCCTGTCTAAATCAGCCCTGTACATGTGCACAACACCTTAGATTGTAAGCACCTTGAGGGCAGGGTCTGATGAGAATGTGCAGTATGTAAAGCACAGTGTAAATTGTTGGCAGTGGCGTCCCTAGGGGGGTGCGGCCTCACCTGGGTGACACCATTGGATGGGTAGCTCCAAAATGACTGACAGCCATTTTGATGTCACCCCATCTGAAAAGCTGGTCCAAAAGTTGCTTGAGAGAGGAGGGGACCAGCAGCATACCTTATCCCGCGGGTGAATGTCCACTTCTCTCTCTGCTGGCATCCATCACCAAGATGGCCGCAGGCAGGTAACAGCGGGTGACATCATCACGCACATGCGCAATGATGTTGCGCATGCGTGATAACGACACATGCATGCGCAATGGCGTCACTGCGGGGTGTCACCCGGTACCCGCTCCGGGTGACACCCTGCCTCGGGATGCCCCTGATTGTTGGCGCTATATAAATACCTGTGATAAATAAACAATGTACCCCGCTTCCATTAACTGAACCATTGTACCCAGCATCATTTGAAATTTGCAGGCACCATTTCCTCTGACCCTTATTCAGTTTATAGAATAAGCTCTACTTTTTGACAAAGGCTTGTTTTTTTCCTATTGTGAATACTGCGCCCAAGCAGAAATTAGAGACAAACACAATGATCTGTTCAGCGGGGCTTCAAATAGCCTGTAATCACTTTATTTTGAACAGGTTGCACGATTGCAAATCTGCTACTATGAAGGTTATTGAATCTTTCCAGGGCAGCAAATTACATGAATAAACTGAAGCTTTTTTTTCCCTCAATTGGCTCACTGGGGTTCTGTGTGTGCACCACAAGATGTGCCTGATATAGCACGCCTTGTCTGCACTCTCACATTACACTCATCCGCTGTTCTCTCATTCCTAGTCAATATCTTGATTGATTTTCTCTGCTTAGATCCGTAACGCAAAACCATTCACGCTGACCTTCAGGCATATTGCCGTCTTTAACAGCGTCATCACTACATGAAAAAAAATCTCTTCCTTCCAAAAGCTTTACTGGATTACTTAATATGGTTGTCCCACTTAACAGATAATTTGAAGGGGCCTATGCATTTAATATATACAATATTACAATTAAATTGCACAATATGGGGGATTCGGGATCAGGTGTTTATCCTGGTGACTATTCTCATCTGGAGACAGAAAGCGATTGGACAAACAACATTTCACATTTGTCACTGAAACAGGAATAATGGGGAAATCTTCCAATTGGGACACCTGCTTTGGTGACAACTGCTGCCTTACTTTTGTAAGGTTTCTGCCCACTTCCTGGTATGTATTTGGGACAGGACGTGAAAGGAAAAGTTCCCATGAGACACATAAAGGAAAAAGGAAAAAAAGCTGACAGCTCTTTACTCCCTACTATGTCCAAACCTGAACAATAAAAAGTTTTGGGCATAGATACAATTGCACATTGTGATAGTTTGCAACATTTTGCATTATTTGGACTAAACTAGGTTTATCTGTGGGATTGTCTGGGCTGAAATTAAAGTGTGTCTGTACCCGAATCTTTTTTTCATTTATAGATAGCATGGGGAAGCATTAGAACAGCTGTCAGGTTTTACTGTAGGGAAACAAAAATTGGAGACGGAAGCGCCACTACCTGGCGCAATAAATGTGGTGGAGCAGGGAATGAGCGTAAATGATGTACTCACCTGCGGCTGGGTGAGCATTCGCTTGTAACAATCGGGGTGAGGTGGAGCGGATGGAGTGGAGCGGTAATGGGAACGGCCCCTCTTTTGCTGGGTGGTGTAGTGGTAGAACCGGGTGGAGCAGATGGAGACACAAAGGCAAGGAGGTGAGGTAATGTGGTAAGCAAAGAAGGGGTGAACTTCTGAAACTCACCGTGGAGAAAGTGAAGAACGGTTCTCAGCGACGAAGGTGCGGCCAATGTTGTGCCTGGAAGGAGGGCCGTGGGATGATCCTATGGGTGGCTGCTGACCAGGTGTCCTGTTGGAAGACTCCGGTGTCCGGCGCTGGGGAGCAATGCGGTGCCGGAAGGTGGACTGGAGAGCAGTGGAGCTGCCGGGATGTCACAGCGTACGGCTGCTCGAGAACGTGCTGACTGTGGGGGGGGTTGCGAGTCCAGAAGGAGCGGAGGTGGACTCACGTTGCGGCGGGGCTATATCCATCAGAAGCTTGCTTTGGATGCCGGTATTGAAAGTGTTTTGGATGCCGGTATTAAGAGTGTTTTGGATGCCGGTATTGAAAGCGT
>NW_017306301.1:1642577-1655862 GCF_000935625.1 Nanorana parkeri | reverse complement strand
TTTGGGAGATGGAGTGTTGGAGACACTCGGAAAGTCCGGTGAGAACGGGTTAGGCGTTTCAAAGGTGAAACCTTCTTTATCAAGCCGGTGTGCATGGCCTACCGCATGGCCTGCACACCATTCATACACTTTTTATGGCCAATAACTTGCATATAAGCCTTCAAAATCGGGACATTTGATTTTCTCAGCTCTGGTCCCAAAGACTTTCATTGCGTTCGAACTTCGAGTTAGAACTTTTTCCATGTCCTAAAGTTTGAACTCGAACCGAACTCAGGTGTGTTCGGCCCATCTATACTAGTAACTTGTCACTCCCATCAGGAGACAGAGTGTCAGTGCTGGCAGGCTGAACGACAAAATCTATTACATAGTAAGTACATAGTAATTGAGGCTGAGTAAAGACACAGGTCCATCGACTTATTAGTGTATGGCCAGCTTTAGCTGTTTAATAGTGTGACTGAGAAAGAGTTCTAAAGCCATACTGACCATGTTTCTTGGGTTGACCACAAGCATAAGTGTTAGTGACCTTTTTTTTTTCCTATCAGGAGACAGACTGTCAGTGCTGGCAGGTTGAACAACAAACATCTAATAGTGTATGGCCAGATTAAGCTGTTCTGTAGTGTGGCTGAGAAAGAGTTCTAAAGTCATATGGGCCATGTTTCTTGGGTTGACCATAAGTATAAGTACTAGTGACTTGTCCCTTTCTATCAGATTGTCAGTGCTGGGATCTCACTGAGATCACCTACATTTTCAGCAACATCCCATCACCTATGTCAGTGACTGCGTACATGAAAATTAGCTCATCTCTGTGCATTGCACTATACTGTGTTATGTGAATACTTTGGAACCAAGAACAAAATTGCTTTCTAACATGTGAGAATCTGACGCCATAAACTGTCTCCTGGGACACTTGTAGATTTGTGGTTCGCAGTTGCGGTGAGAAGCATGTGACATGTTCCTCTCCCTTGCACCACAAATAACTCTTGGCTATTTAAAGCCTCTAAATGCACCTATTTACAAATCTGCTAATGAGTTTACAATACTACAGCTGCTGGTGTAATCAAATCATCCGATGCCTCCAATCTTCCCCGAGAGGCTGCACTGCAGCACTGTGGACGTGTGATGTTCTGCACTGCAGTAGCCCCACATTAACGCTCTCACTATTTTTATTTGCATATATTAAATTTCACTTTTATCCTAGCACTGAGGCTAAGTGTATACCGGTACTGGATACAGATACACATCCAACACATGTTTACAAATGCATAGGTTTTTTTTCTGTGTTAGTAAGGGGTCTCAAGAAGCTAACTCAGACTACACCGCAGTAATTGCATCATTGATGTTCTAGTCTCCATTTGCATGTGTGCGTCTGCATATTATTATTATCATACACGATTTATATAGAGCCAACAGTTTGAGCAGCGCTTTACAATATAAGGAAGACGTTACAATCACAATACAATTCAAGACAAGATGGTAAGGAGGGCCCTGCCCGTGAGGGCTTACAATCTAAAAGGGAGGGGCAAGGGATACATGAGGAGGTAGCTGTGTGGGGATGAATTGTTTGAGAAAGTGATAGTTCAGTGGTTAAGTTGAGGAGGGATAGGCTTCCCTGAAGAGATGAGTCTTAAGGGATCGCCTAAAGGCAGTCAGTGTGGGAGATAGACGGACAGGTTGGGGTAGAGAGTTCCATATGATGGGAGAGACTCTAGTGAAGTCCTGGAGGCGAGCGAGGAGTTGATTAGGGAGCTGGAAAGCATATTCATGTTTTTGTACCGCGTTTATGTGTGGTTTTACACACGTTGATGCACGTTTTTGCTGCATTGTAAGGCATTTTCCAATGGCAAGCAATATTTGCAGTGGCTTATGTTGCAATACTGATGTTGCTAGCAGAACGTGACTGGTTGTTATGTGCAAAAATATCCTCCCATTGAAGTCTATGAGGCCAAAAATGCATTATGTAGCACCGAAAGAAAGACCTGCACCTTTTTTCAAGTCACACTGCAGCGGAACGCAAAGGAGCTCATACAAATAATGGGATTCCTCATGTGATGGCTGATGCACAGTAAATTGTACAGATATGAATGAGGACTTAAACAGATCTAGGGTTACATTGCCAATACAAACATAAAATATTTGTAACCAAGATGGCTGTGGAGCTTAATCAATCAGGCCATGGAAAAATCCCATACACACATAATTAAAGTGATAAAGTGAGTAATTCTCATTAATGCTCATTCGATGCTTAGAGGGAATTGAGGTGCCATGCAGTCTGTCCCTTAATTATTACCATGGAAAGCTGTCTTTAGAGCACATGAGGACTATTCAGTTTGGGATGCAAAATGTATTTTTAGACATATTTCATAAATGGGTAAAAAAGGGTTTAGGTTGATTTGATTGTAAATTTTCTTGTTGTCAGTGTAACTGTTGCACTTAATATGAACAACTGCACTGGGGTCAGTGGGTGGATCACTTACCTTTCCCCACATGGCTGGTGTTTTTGGTAGAGGGACCCATTCAATTTTTGGGCCCTTCCTGCTACAGAAAACCTTTTGTTAAGATATAGATTAGTGGTGGTGGGGAAGCACCAGGAAAGTCTTGACCTCCTATCAGAGGCGGGACGATCCTTCTAGCTGCCTGGGGTGAGTGGTGGGGGTGATGTTGTTGCCCAGGCATGCAGGAGTGACGACCCCACTCTGGCCGGCATCCCACCTGCTCCTGGCAACCAGTGATGTCATTGGTACCAGGAGCTGAGCGGGATACTGGCTAGAGCATCCTTGGTTTCTAAGAGCTGAACGGAAAGAGGTCTTTGGCCCTTGCACATCTCCCCACCCGCCTCTTAGCTATTTGGGATGCTCTGGCCAGAAAGGGGCGGCAGGCAGTGACCATGCCACTCTGCCTGTGCCTATATAAAAAGAAAGGGCCTTCTTGGTAAGCGTATTTAAGTCATGGCTGCCATGCCTTTAAAATAATGAGTGTATGTGTCGTGGAAGATGACTGTCAATTTTTCATTAGTGTCTCTATTCTGTCCTAGTCTGGTCCTTGGAAGCAGAGTTTTGAGGACTATTACCTTTTGCTGTATTAAAGATGGTCTCAATCAATGCCAGTTCCCTGAGCTGTACAATTTGATGGTTGCACGTATCCTTTAATGTATCTTTTTTGTTAAGTGTTTTTTACTGAAAAATTAGGCCTACATCATTCACTTGTGGTGGGTTACCTAAAATCTAAATATGGCTCTTCTATTGGTGGCAGATGATAAGTGGGTGGCCCATTGGGTCTACCCACACATTGTAATTATTATCTATGGCTTTTTATCAAAGGACATACTTCCAGGAATACATTTGGCTTCTGTGGAAATACATTTGGCTTCTGTGGATTTTCCCTCCATGTCTGCTGGCAGTCAGATGCATGCTTGTAGCACTCTTTAGGGAAAATAACACTTTCTAAACGTCCTCACTATTTGGCCTTGCATGTGTTACTGGCGAGTCAGTAATAGAAAGGTATGCGTGGCACTAGCTCAGATTTCTTGTTAGTAGGGAGACATGTAATGCCTAAAGTGGTTGCTGTGACACCTCTGAATAATGTCAACAACCTGCACATATTACAAGGGAGAGAGGTAAACATACATGATCAGCCGTGTATATATGACGTCTACTGTATTCAACACAAATGGCAGCTACGGCTGATTTACAGATTTGCAACCCATTAACAGGTGGCTTCATGGTTTAGAAATCTGACACTTTTCTGCTTATACTTGTGACAATCTACCATTCTACAATATTTTCCCTTAAATGAAGAAAAGACCTGCACAGAGGCATGCTTTAAGGGATAACTGTACTTTTAAAGTGAATTCTCTGGTTCGAGAATTCCAAACTACTTCTCAAATATAACTCTTTATCGCTACATTGCCTTTGGGACCAAATGCCCAAGCCAGGGTCAACATTGTTCTGTTTATTTTTAGCTTGTCTGCATATATACTCTAACCACAGAAAGGGATAGAGGACAAGGAAATGACCTGTTTTGCACACCTTTTTTTAGTCGATCTTTGTACTGCAGTAAGTGACCATTTCTGTGCTGCAATGTACTTCTGCTGCTTTTAAGATCACAAGAAGAAGCATGTAGCTCCTGATTGGTGCTAAACCCTGGTCACCCCCCTATTACCTCTGGTAGCAGTATATATATATATATATATATATAGTCATGGCAAAAAAATATTGGCACCCCTGCATTTCTGTAAGATAATGCACCACTTCCCCCCAGAAAATTGTTGCAATTACAATTGTTTAGGCATTCTCATGTTTCTTTCTTTTGTTTGCATTGATATGAAAAGTGGAGAAAGAAAAGCCAAATCTGACACATTCCACGCAAAATTCCAAAAATGGACTGGACAAAATTATTGGCATCTTCACCAAATTGCAAGAAATGATTGCATTCCAAGTTTTTAGGGAAAAGCATGGACAGTCTGAAGGTTCCAAGTCCATCTCCAGAGATCTTAATGTTCCTGTGTCCACTGTGCGCAACATTGTCAAGAAGTTTACAGTCCATGGCACTTTAGCTAATCTCCCTGGATGTGGACAAAAGAGAACAAGTGATCAAAGATTTCAATGAAGGATTGTTGGAATGGTGGATAAAGACCCTCCATCAACTTCCAGACAAATTCAAGCTGTCCTTCAGGCACAGGGTACAACTGTGTCAGCTCGCACTATATGTTGCCATCTAAATGAAAAGGGACGCTATGGTAGGAGACCCAGGAGGACCCCACTGCTGACAGAGAAACATAAAAAAGCCAGATTGGAGTTTGCCAAAACTTACCCGAGGAAGCCAAAATCCTTTTGGGCTGTAGACAGATGAAACAAAATGACAGCTTTTTGGTAAAGCCCATCATTCTACTGTTTTCAGAAAAAGAAATGAGGCCTTTAAAAAATATAGTCCCTACAGTCAAACATGGTGGAGGTTCACTGATGTTTTGGGGTTGCTTTGCTGCTTCAGGCACTGGATGTCTTGACTGTGTGCATGGCATTGTGCATTAGAGAGGTCTCAGGAAGGGATAAATCTCTAATACAACAATCGGAGTCAGAATACTACTTCTTCTGGCAAACCCCCATCTAGGAGAGCATTAACAAAGCAGACTGAACAAAGCCTGCAAAGCTCTTCTGCATCCAGATCTTTACCTTAGGCCATGTCAGATGGATGATAGGACACCTAGTACTTCTCTTCAAAATGTCTAAATTGCATTAGGAGTTTATTGATTTATTGTACTTGATGTCTGGAGTTAATCTTAATTTTTCATGCTGAATGGCATCTGGCCTTTCTATAAACTAAAACTGAAGTATCCTTTGTACTTTCCCAGGGTCAGTCCTTGATTTTGGCTCTCTGAAAGGATAATACATGTTTGCTGATATCTAGTATAATGTAACACTAACAACTATGGATACAAATTAAACATACTGTGGGAAGTGAACACATTCTAATAAATGTATGTGTTTGTATAAACATTGTAAGATGTCACTTTCTCTTCTTTGCCAATACAATAAATCATATTATTCCATGAAGACAGAGATATCCTACTAATGGCTAGATGTGATTCGAGTAGTCAAATTGTAATAATCTGTGCATGACACACAGCTCAGAGGGACCTCCAGTGGACATCGGCAAGAACTGCATCTGAGCATGCTCTTTATATCAGATTTGTGCTCTATATTTCACTCATATAGATACTAAGGCCTGGTTCACACTAAGCGTATTGCTTCAGCTGAATAACCGCGAAAAAATGCTAAAAAAAAAAAAAAAAAAAATGAATCCAATGTATTCTTATGGCCCCTGTTCACACATGAGCATTTTGTCGCAATAAGCAAAACACATGTCGCTGGAAAAAGTACATGAGTTTATCTATTTAATCTTTTGCCAGATTACAGCTCATTTTGTCCCCATAGAGTCAATAGGAAACGTTGCAATTGGTTTTGCGTGTTTTTGCGTGTGTTTCACCCATTTACATCAATGGGTCAAATTGATTAAAAAGGCATGACTTAATTACATGCAAAGACGCGCAAAAACATGCAGCAAAAACATGCTAGTTTCTATCGCCTAGGTGTGAATCAGGCTAAAGAGAAATGTAGTATATGCACTGTTTTGTGTTTATGTAAACGCTGTAATACAGGTTGGTAACAGTGACATTGTAGACATCCAATATAGAACAGTGTGAGCTCAGAATAAATGTTCCCACTCGGCCAACTTTGGCAGCTCACAGTTATTCGATAGCATAGTTCATACGTTAACACTGCCAGTTATTGCCTGATACTGGTAGTTTCAGTATGTCTTAAAGTGATATTAAGGCTTCGTTTTTTTTGGGGTATTCTTTTTATTTACACCTAGGTGGCCCGCCTTTTAGAAATACTCTTGTTTTTCCTCTAGTGGGTCCCCGCATCGTTCTCCCTCCCATCCCCTGCCAGGATGCCCCCATCAGGTAAGCGGCTGTTGTGGAGGCACCCGAGCGTGTGCCTTCCCGGCCATGCACGCAGTAGCTGTATGCGTCCATAGAAGACACACACAGCCCTGCGGCAGTCCATGCTCCCCTCTCCTCCCAACAGGTTTATTGATGGCAGAGTGTTGGGGTGCCATTTAAAATGAGCCAGGAAGTTCGGGGAACGGATTCGCAGACCGGCAGCAGTGAGAGCAGTGACACAGGTAAGTGCACTCTCTGCATTAAGCACTCCTGACCCCTGCACTCTATGCCTTAAGCACTTCTGACCCCTGCACTCTATGCATTTAGCACTTCTGACCCCTGCACTCTATGCATTTAGCACTTCTGACCCCTGCACTCTATGCCTTTAGCACTTCTGACCCCTGCACTCTATGCATTAAGCAATCCTGACCCCTGCACTCTATGCCTTAAGCACTCCTGACCCCTGCACTCTATGCCTTAAGCACTTCTGACCCCTGCACTCTATGCCTTAAGCACTTCTGACCCCTGCACTCTATGCATTTAACACTTCTGACCCCTGCACTCTATGCATTTAACACTTCTGACCCCTGCACTCTATGCAGTTAGCACTTCTGACCCCTGCACTCTATGCATTAAGCTCGCCTGACCCACTAAGTATTTCACAATCCTAGCAAAACTCCTGATTGATACCATGAAATGAAAAGTTCAACTTCAACCAAAACCTTCTTTCCTTTTAATGACTGAGCCTTTCGTCTACTACTTCATTCTGTCTTTATCTGGCTGCGGTTTTCCTTTAAAGAAAACCTGCCATGAGAGAAGCATGGGGGCTGCCACTGCTGAAGTCTCATTGTGAAAATGCTTGTTTCCTGGCTGTCATGCTAACCTTCTGGCTATGCAGACCAGGCATTCTTACCACACAGTAACTTCACATGCGGCTTGCTTGTTCCAAGTATTCAAGCAAGAGACCACCAGATCATTAGCATTTTCAGAAGGAGGTCAGCAATAGCAGCCTCCATTTGTCACACATGATGTTGTCTTTAAAGAACATTTCTGGGCAAATGACAAGTTAACTCGGCTCCACCTCGCTGCTAGACTGGTCCCTGCAGCCGCCCTCCCCCTCTGCTCTGGCAGTGCAATGTCCCTCAGCATCCTCACTTCTAATACGTTGTATTAGATGTGATGGCTCACGGTTCATTAGACCACTGGAGCAGAGGGGGAGAAGAGGCTGCGGGGACCAGTCCAGCAGCCAGGCAGGAATGAGGATTGAGGGAGTATATCTTTTTTATTTTACACCCTAGACCGAAACTAGCACAGAACCCTTACAGTAGGCGGTAGCCTCACTGCAAGACTTATTTTGTCAATTGTCTATAGTTGTTCGTTAAGATCAGACATTGTGAAAAGATAAGGCATTTAGGAAAGTCACAGATACATACACTAGGCTATCACATATTTATTATCCATTTGTGTAAATGGAGTTTACCAGCTTCTTAGGCTTCTTCTGCAAACAATCACGTATTTTTAAGTCACCAATGGCTTAAGCTAGACATAGACATGACAATCTTCCCTTCCACTGGGTATCTCGCATACGATCGCAAGTAATTCCTAGAAACTAAGCAATCTACCACTCACGAGTTCGATCTACCACCAGAAAATCAAAGCTGGAAAAATAATTGTCAGCTTCGACAATATCCCACCAGGTGAACGCTCCCTCCTCTCTTTGCCGGTGTCCATCACCTAGATGGACTGCATGCATGATGAAATCCCAGAGGGATGTCATCCGGTGGCTGCTCCGGGTGACAACATGCCTGGGGACACCCTGTGGAAGCTGACAATTATTTTTGACTGAATTCTGGTTCCCTCCTCTCTCGTGCAACTGTCGGGCTCTCGGTCCAGGACCGAATGTTCGACCTTTTAGAGGGGGTGACACCAACATAATCAGTCATTTTGGTGTCACCCCTCCGATGGTGTCACCTGGTGGGGGCTGCACCATCCTTCTGACGCCACTCAGCTTCAATACAGTTCATTGTAAAATCAAACTAGAAATGGGAAAAAAACTACAACAAAATCATCAAAAACAATCAAATATTTTCACTGGGTACCAGTAGGGACATTTTCAGCCCATCTTCTTGCAGTCAATTGAAACCACTATTTGATGTCTACAATTACTTTTGTGAATTTGAAATTGGCCTGTGTATGACGGGCCATTTGAGGAGAATGTTAGAGGCTTGCTGCCAGTGATCTTCAGCTGGCCAAACACCTTAAATTATCGTACGATTTTTTTTCATCCCGTCATTTGATTTCCGCACGGCTGCCCCATCATGCACAGACCAATGTGAATTTCAATTATAGCTCGTTAGCAATACTAACTGGCAGAATTTCGTTGATCAACAGAACAGAATTTCGTTTGCGCATGTGCAGTGTTCATGTTGCGATTTTTTTCGAAAAAACTTTTTCTAGCCTGCCCAATAGACGACGTTTGGCCAGTTGTACAATAATTGTGATCATTCACTTCCCATCAACTGGCCGATTATCGTACGAAAACCCAATTTTTTTTCGAAATTCGAACGATAATGGCAAGGTGTATGGGCATCTTTAGGCTAGAGGTAATCTGGAGATTTAGTAGCTCCAACCAGCTTCTAAAATCGCAGGAGTAGTAACTGATCAGTAAGCAGATGGAACAAATGGCTTCCCATGGAGTAAGCTACACAAATAGATAAAATAATAAAATCAATCAGTCCCACATGACCGCATAGGTCTCTTATCATGTGTAACTGTGTGCTCCTTGTGTGGCTTTCCCCATAGGGAGCCATTTGTTCCATCTGTTTAGAAGTCAGGTGCTACTCCAAGTGATTAATTGCTAGTGATCTGAAGAGCACAGTTCAGCTACTAAATATCTTGTGTGAAGCTCTAGCCTGATGAAGTGGTTGTCAGCAATCGGTTAAGCTGGCCACACTGATAGATATTCACACAAACGTTAATGTGAGAAAATCTTGTCAGAACATTCGATCATGCCATCAGAGTATTGATGAATGTTGTTCGAAGTTTTGATTGATTTTAATATTCGATTTTGGAATGTACAGAGTTCCTCAAACTCCATTAAATCTGATAAAAGCTTTCCATTCTGTGCATCACTACCATCAAACATGTTTATCAATTTGACCCCATTAACTTTTAGGAAATCAAATGAACATTATGAAAAGGATATATGAATTTTTTGGGATCGAGATTGTACTGGTGTATGGCCAGCTTTACATTTCTTAGTCGCAAGATATTAAAATCACTTAGTTGTAGCTTAAGAGTTAGCAAAACTGCTAATTTCTAAGGACCTATTCACACTGCGCTGCAATGCGTTTTTGTGCATTAAGGCATATTACGGCGTGCTGCATTAGGCAGCCCATTGAAAATGGATAGGCTGCAATGCACCTCAACATAAGAAGAAGTAGTGCAGGCTACTGCAGGCTATACTGCATGGTGGTGCACTGCATTCAGCGCAGGTGTGTTGGGGTGCCATTGAAAAGCAATGGCACCGCAGAGCACCAACACACTTATGGTGCATTACAGCTCATTGCAGTAACCCACTCAATTTACTACAACGTAAATGTCCCTAAGTAAGGATGATAAACTGTAACAAGCAATGGAATTTTATGTGAAATAACTATAAATGAGTAAATTAATTATTGCAATAATAAAAAAGTAGTTATCTTCTAATTTTCTAAACCTTACAACATGACAGAGAGAGCTTCTAGAAAAGGAAGAGCTGGTGCTCTCTAGGAGGCACAGTACCTGTAGGTGGCTTCGTACTCTGATTAACGCCAAATGTAATCCAATTCAAACGACGTCCATAAATTAGCAGAGACACCTCAGCTCCAAGTGGTGGGCACTACTGGATGAACTCTGGCCCTGCAAAGTCCTGAATGAATCCTTGTGATTTCTCTCGCCTCTCCCAGGACACAGGCTTTGTGTCACACGCTCTCAGAATGTTCTCAGGATCCCCCTCCTGCTGTCATTTCTTCACAGCATGTGTGTTCAAGCAATCGATATCCAGAGGGGTCAGAGGCTTTGAGGAGAATTTTTGGTCCCAGCTGACATGGCAGTTGTGAGGGCAAAGTAGTCGGAGTGAAGCAGCCCTGGGCTCAGTAGGACAGTGTCTCCCTTTGGCTGTTTAAGCATATTCCACAACGCCTTTAGCTGACAGTTGTAAAAGTATCCCTGTCCCAAGAGCACAGGTTCCTACAGAGGCCTCAGGGCTGCAAGGAGGGAGAAAGAGTGGCCTTAAAAAGGGGAGCATTAAAACGGTGGATCACAGGTAGACTACTAGGCTCCGTACGGCAAGAAAACGGGAGGCTGTAGGCTCTTAAAATATATCACATTTACTTCAAGATTCAATTGTATCCTCAGTAAGAGCAGAAGTCTAATGAACCCCTTCAGCTATAGCGGATGTGTACCCCTTATCGGCCCAGGCAGTATTTATATTTTAGGTATAGGCCTTATTGATTTGGTGATAACTTTGGGCCTGTTAACACCAGATGCATTGGGCTGTGCTGGGCAGCCTTGTCCAGCGTAGTCCTAATGCACAGATAATGCAATTTGCCTTGTTTACTATTAGGTCAGTTCCGCGGTGGTGTGCACTTCCTAACAGCGGCTGCTGGTGTTAATAGACCCTTAGGGCTTGTTCACACCTTTGCAGTTTCTTAATCGCACAGTTCCATGTAACACACTTACTGTGCATTAACAGTACGGTAGGTGGGTGCATTGTGTTGCCATTCATTTGAATGGCACCACAAAAGCACCTCCCGCTCCACAATCCGATTGACAGCTCTGCAATGTGCAGTACTGCAATACCACGCGTTGTGGTGCAATTGGAAAAAGTAGTGCATGCACTACTTTTTTTAAATCGCACTGTGCCGCAACAAACAGTATTGCAGTACCATGTGTTACAGCGCCGTCGGTTGCATTGTGGGTGGGAGGTTCAAACTAATGGCAAGGCAACACACCTCACGCACTGTTAACGTGCAGTAGGTGCATTGCATGATAGCATGCATTAATCACACAGAACCGTGCAATAAACACACCACAATGGTGTGAACAAGCCTTTCGTCATTACCAGGGCTGGATTAACATAGGGGCTACTGGAGCGCAAGCTCCAGGACCAACACTAAAAATAGGCCCGGCCGGCCCAGATCGCCTTAGTATGTCGATGGCAATCTAGGCTGGTCAGGCTGAACACAATCAGGCAGAGGCGACGGTGGCTCTCTAATTAGACATATTAGGCAGCCGCTGCCTATTTAGAGAGCCGTCTCTACTGCTTCCTGTCCAACCATCAGACAGCACCAGGCCCATGATGCTCTTAAATCGGCCCTGGTCATTACATACGATAAAGTAATACGTGCATTGTTTTTCTGTGGAAAAGTGGTTAAAGCAGTATTAAGCTCTGGGCGGTTTTTACCTTGATGCATTCTCTGCATTTGGCAGAGGAGCTATAGGCTCCTTCTGCCATCAGTCAAACTGTTGTGTGTCCACTGCAATGCACATTAATGCATCACCCACATGTACAGTGCATTGCCATTCATTTTAAATGGCACCCCAACACTTAATTACAGTAGTGTGCAATGCACATGCCATGAAAAAGGACAGTTTTTTATTGTGCACAAAACCACACTACCAACCTACTGAGAATTAATAGACTTCCTTAACACAGCACGCCTTAATGCACAATAATGCATGTGGATTAACGTAATGCACAGTGTCAGTGGGCACTTAACATTTTGTATTCTTTAAAGGCAAAAAGAGAGCTTGTTAACATACAAATATAAAAGCTGCCAATGGTGACTTGTTTTCAAAGGTGCATGACCCAAGGCTGTCATCCTTATCGATTATTTTACTACTAAGTACGTCACTGACCCTTAACACCCCAGAGTGCAGTGCATTCTAAAGAATAATAGAACATTCAGCTTGTTGCAGCAACATGTTGTTTTAGTTCCTCGCTACTTTGCATAGTGCATCTTTCATTCTTTTGAAGTCCGCAGTGTGTATTTTAGACAAATTTGAGTTCTTCTTTAATTGAGTTTTTCTTTAGTATAGTAAGGCCTATCTCAGGCTTAGCGCCTTGTTTAGATTGAAAATCACAGCATGCAAATTCCTTACTGAGCTAATGATGGCTTTATCGTCTCAGTCTAGAGGTCAGTGGGTAATGCTCAGATCTCATCAGATGTGACAGCCTTCTGCACAGTGGCGGACCTAATAAAAAAAGGGCCCTGGTGCAGGATTTTTTTTGACCCCACCCCCCCTAAAAAAAACCCACAAACACAGCGCTCTCCTCCCTGTATCGGCAGAAAAATGTCATTATTGCTCTCACTGTGACGTTCGAGGCAATATGTAACATGTGCAGCACAATTGTCAGTTTTCGCACGTAGGCGCTCCAACGCGTGTTTATCTGGGGGGGCGGGGGACTTAAACATTTTTTTTCCCATTTTACATTTTTTGGGTATTACATAGGGGGCTAACAAGCACCCTGTGTAATAGCAGGTAGGGTGTGACAGGTCCTCTTTATAGAGGCATCAGGGGTCCTTTAGACCCTTGGTTCTCAACTGGTGGGTCGTGACCCAAAAGTGGGTGGCGACCCCATGTTTAGTGAGTTGCCACATGCCTTCAACTTTTCTAGGTGAGACACTCCTCAGCCTCCCCCTAGCGCAGCACTGTCAGTTCTCGTGATGAGTAGCCATTCAAAATATGCTGCCCGGCCTGGTGGTCAGTTGGTCTCCCTGGACCCTGGTTGTGGGGAGTCTGTTGTGGCCGCAGCTGCTACATCCCTCTGCCGCCTCACTGCACATCCGACACTTCCGGCCA
>NW_017306301.1:1641072-1642552 GCF_000935625.1 Nanorana parkeri | reverse complement strand
TGCCTTTAATGAAAACATGCTAATTAGCTTTCTAATAAGTGCTTCCTTATCAAGTATACATTCATGTACATAAAGGCTTAGGAATGTAAGGAGATAGTTGGGGTTACATTCTTAAATGGAACTGTCACAGATATGTGTAGAGCAGTGAGAGGTTGTCAATCCGTGCTATAGCAGAGACTACATCGGCCACAACTCTGCGTACCCTGTAGAATCTATCATTAGCACAGGCAATAGACCAGCGCTTCTGTCACTAATTGAAAGCAAATCTGGTTCTTGATCAATCATAAATGAGCCCCGGTTTGGATAGCAAGCACTTCTATATGACTGCAAGCATCATCAGATTATATCCAGAGCAGCCCAGGCAGGCAACTTTAATGGCCCTGCCTGGGGTGTTTTTGTGTTGGAGTTCTATTTGCAAACACCCTACGGTAAGGCAACATCCTATCATCCTGTCACATCATGGCATCGAAGGGGTTGAAACAAGCTTATGGCAAATCAAAAGCAGCCATGAGCCTATCTTGAAATGTGTCTCCAGGCTTTATAGTAGAAGTGGTCTGGGCAACTGTAAATACTCCAAATCATTTCTACAGACAGTGGAAGTTTCAGGTAATGGCCTGCTGCCTGAGAAGTTTCTCAGAGCATGGCTCATAGCTGCTGGTGTGACCAGATTTTAGAGAAGTCTGGTCTTGAAGAATCTACTAGGGGCATTGTGGTTGGGCTTTAGCTTGTACCCCACCTTGACTATGTTGAGAATAGACTGGTTCAGGCACAGCTACACCTGTGAGGGGGAGATGATTTTGAGTCTTCCATGGGCCTTGCCTTCACATCATTGAGATTGAGGGGCTACAGGTGGTGGTTTGGAAATGTAGCCCCCTTTTTCCTTTGTTTTTGGTGAAGCCCCCACATGTTTCCTATACTTCCTTTCTCTAATTGTTGGGACTTTTGACTCTTTTTTCCAAAAGGAGCGACTAATACTAAACCGAAGAAGCTTGACTTTGAACGCTTCATTTTCTCCAGCTCTGGTACAAAAAAAAGAGTCAGAGGCAAAATGTGTTTTTCTTGATGCCAAATCTCTTCACCATGACTTGAGCTAGAGTTCTCGGCACATGGAATTACAAGAGCTGTAGTATGGGCAATCATACAGACTGATTCAGGTGAAGCATCCTCTTCCTTTGCTTTAGGGTTATTTGGAGCCCTTGGTGGCTTGAGACCAGATGTTGATGGCTCTGGTAATGTTTGAAATGATCTAACACGAACTGAAAGTACAGTTAGAGGAAATCTCTTGTTTTGGGGCCCATTTACACCAATTGCGGTGCCTTCCAGAGCAGCCGCTGCTGGAAAGCACAGAAATCGCTCACAAAACTTCCCCCTTTCGTTCTGGGGCGGGAGCAGGCTTGGCAGTGCATTGCATTGAAGTCAGTGGCACCAAAGCCATGCCCCCCCCCCCCCCCCCCCCCGGCCGGTGGACGGAGCGCGGGGC
>NW_017306301.1:1634963-1640822 GCF_000935625.1 Nanorana parkeri | reverse complement strand
CCCCCCCCCCCCTCCGTCTGCAGTGTGATCGGACGCGTGGCAAAACATTGCCTGCTTTCCAGTCCACTGCAAACACAAAAAATGCTGCATGCTCTATTTTTTGCAGTGGACCGTAATGCAGGCAATGTTTTGCCACATGTCCGATCGCACTGCGGGCGGGGCCTGTGGCCGCAGTAATATTGACTTCAATGCACCGACACGCCCCCTCTCACCCCTGAAGGAAGGGGGAAGTTTTGTGTGCGATTGCTGTGCATTCCAGCAGCTGCCGCTCTGGAACGCACCGCAATTGGTGTGAATGGGCCCTTAGGATTTCTATGATGTCCTTCATCAGAGCTTCTGTCACAATCACTTTATCTAAACAGTGTTGGCATAGATATTTCTTCCAGGAAGAAGATAATCTTACATTGCAGGTCCCATATCGCTTCTTAACCTCTGAAGTAGGGTTTTTACTAGGGATGCACCGATACCAAGTACTGTACAAGTACAAGTACAGATACTTTTCCAGCTCCAAGACTAGACTAGAGAAAAATTCAAAAGTTAAGAGGCAGCTGTCATTTGTAAGGAGCACTCGGAGCTCCTGGGATTTGTACATCTCTGTTTTAATGTATGAATTTGTTTTTATAAATATATACAAAGGGATGCACAGATACCATTTTTCCAAACAAAAAGTCCTGATACTTGTCCAAGTACAGACACAAGTACTGATACATTTGTTTATTGTCATGGGACAGTTTTTCTAACACAATATCGACTAATGATTTCAGGACAGTGGTGGAGCGCCAGAGCCAGGTCCCAGCTGCAACCGCTACAACCGCTGCAACCCTGGTAGTTCTCATGAACATGCCAAGTATCGGTATTTGAAAAGTATTGGTGAATCCCTAGTTTTTACCTTTTACCTAGAAGATGGATGGTCACTGATTCACACAGCCAGAAGTGTCGGAAAGGAAGAAGGGTGAAGGACAGCTGCAAAGCTTCCCTTTGAAAGAAAGTGATCTTTTCTTTCAGGGGTGGTATTTTGGGACTTCCTTTTCTTTAGTTTTTTTATGCTGATTAGGCCTTTTTTTTAATTTTAGGGTGCTCAAAGTGCAACTTTCACTTATTGCTTACAATTGCTCCCTAAAGTAGCCTTTTGGCCATAGCACACTACTGCATTACTTCTGGGGAAAAAAGTGAAAGTACAAAATATCCTCAGATTGGAGGGTGGGCAGCTGGTGTCTTTTAAGGATGATATGGGAGATAAGGTATTGTCTGCTTTGTTTGCCATAGAAATATCACACCATGTTCCTGTGCATCAGTTTCCTCCAGCAGCTGTTCCCAGACCTCTTCTTGCCAAAATAATGAGTCTTCAGGACTACACTATATGCAGTGACTGGCATTTTGTGACAGCAACAGTTGTTTTCAATGGGCTCTGTCCACACTACAAGTGTGATCTAGCTGAAGGCTGGCTCCTTCGACAAAAGTCGATTGAAAAATCTATTTTTATCAAGCCAATGGGTACGACAGGAACACACACTGACCAATTTTCAAAATAGTGTCCAGGAACCATCGATGATAGCACGGTTACAGTGCTGGGGCACTGAGTGAGCCCAGCACAAAGCAGTGGCACCGGCTGTATGCATATATGTGGCAGCATTGTGTTAAAACCTACAGTCAAGCTGCCACATATACATTATACATTATATTGCCAAAAGTATTGGGACGCCTGCCTTTACCAGCAGATTAACTTTAATGGCATCCCAGTCTTAGTCTGTACGGTTCAATATTGAGTTGGCCCACCCTTTTCCGCTATAACAGCTTCAACTCTTCTGTTAAGGCGTCCACAAGGTTTATGAGTGTGTCTATGGGAATGTTTGACCATTCTTCCAGAAGCCATTTGTGAGGTCAGGTACTGATGTTGGACCAGAAGGCCTGGCTCGCAGTCTCTGCTCTAATTCATCCCAAAGGTGTTCTATCGGATTGAGGTCAGGACTCTGTACAGGCCAGTCGAGTTCCTCCACCCCAAACTCGCTCATCCATGTCTTTATGGACCTTGCTTTGTGCACTGGTGCGCAGTCATGTTGGAACAGGAAGGTGCCACCCCCAAACTGTTCCCACAAAGTTGGGAGCATGAAATTGTCCAAAATGTCTTGGTATGCTGAGGTCTTCAGTGTTCCCTTCACTGGAACTAAGGGGCCAAGCCCAACATATGAAAAACAACACCACACCATAATCCCTACTCCACCAAACTTTACACTTGTCACAATGCAGTCAGCCAAGTACCGTTCTCTTGGCAACCGCCAAACTCAGACACGTCCATTTGATTGCCAGAGAAGCGTGATTCGTCACTCCAGAGAACACGTCTCCACTTCTCTAGAGTCCAGTGGCGGCGTGCTTTACACCACTGCATCCGACGCTTTTCATTGCACTTGGTGACGTAAGGCTTGGATGCAGCTGCACGGCCATGGAAACCAATTCCATGAAGCTCTCTACGCACTGTTGTTGTTCATTCTGAAGGTCACACAAAGTTTGGAGGTCTGTAGCTATTGACTCTGCAGACAGTTGATGACTTCTGCGCTCTGTGCGTTTCAGTACGCGCTGACCCCGGTCTGTCATTTTACATGACCTACCACTTCGTGGCTGAGTTGCTGTTGTTCCCAGTTGCTTCCACTTTGTTATAATACCACTAACAGTTGACCGCGGAATATTTAGTAGCAAGGAGATTTCACAGATGGACAGGTGGCAACCTATCACCACGCTTGAATTCACTGAGCTCCCTAGAGCGACCCTTCACAAATGTTCGTAGAAGCAGTCTGCATGCCAAGGTGCTTGATTTTATACACCTGTGACCATGGAGGTGATTGGAGCACCTGAATCCATAAACTTTGTGGCAATATAGTGTATGTGTACGGCTGGTGGCAACAGGTTAATAACAATATAAAACCAAAAAGTAAATGTAAATAATGCCCCCTGATGTAAATCCCTCATCAATCATGGTGCCCAGGGATGTAAAGCCATTGTCAGTCACAGTGTCCAGCTATGTAAAGCCCCGTCAATCAAGACAACCCTCTGCACTTCTGTTGCAAATGACCGATCCCTGGTGCTACAGTAATGTAAAACACAGCACAGGGGATCATCAATTACCAGATAGACTCCTTTTACCGCAGCACAACTAACTGGCTACTTGTGCTGCTTTTCCCTCCCCCTCTCTGAGCTTAACTGTACAGCAACTGAAAGAGATTAAAACCAGGTCAAATTGAAATATCCACACTGCTTGCATTTAATGATGTAGTAATGAATAAAGAGCGTCATTCATTTATATCTTATTATATCTGCCGGAAGTTCAGCTTTAAATCTTTCTGCCCAAAATCTTGCTAGATTCTACACAACAGACCTCCTATAGCTGATTTCTAGTCTATGCAACTTATTGGAGAGGCAGGGAACCAATTACAGAAAATTCTGGGTGCATAAAATACTGCACACGGTGTACACAGTATATTGCTGCTCAGACTTAAAAGGGATGGCCCTTATACTCTTCACAGGCATCTCCACTGGAGGTTGGAACAGATCTGCTATTGCAAATCACTCTGGAGCGTGCGTTTTGAAGGATTTGGGAGCAGCAGGCATTGTCCAAAGAAAACTCACACTGTCATGATGTTCTCTGCAAGCTACACTATGTAGCCAATGCATGTGGAGAATAATGTGCTGTACTGATTGTTTTACAAAATTCTTCTTTCTTTCTCCTAGCTGTACTTTATTGTAAATGCCACACTTCCAGCCCTAGATTTTTGCCCTCAAATCGAATACATTAGTAAATATTTTAGAAGGTTGTTAGCATCCTCACCCAGAGGAACTGGAGGAATATGCCACATATCTAATATCAGTGATGTAAGAGGCCCATGTGCTTTGCTTGCAGCACATCCCCCCTGCTGGGGTGAGGACAAGTGGATTTCCAAACTACATTCAATAACTTTTAATGGTGCCTGGAACTCAGCACACATTAATGCAGCCATGAACTGATCTAAAAATAGCTACAGATCCTCTCATAGTGCAGCCTGCTTTTCTAACCACATAAATGTGTACCAGGCCTACATTGCCCATTAAAAATTATGAGGCCATTCACTGCACAGCAGCCACACTAGCTGCACACAGTAGGCCTATGCTCAGTGCTTTGGATACATAGTTTAACTCTTACAAAAACCAAATGACTTATTTTTAAATAGTTTCTGCTCACATACATGTGCTTTAGTACACAATTCTGATTCATTATAACTCAATTGTGACTATTTATTCTTTAGAGTGTTATGAAAGATTATCTCTGACGGTCTCCTGAAGAAACAGGTGACAAAAGATCCTGTGAAACACGTCCAGAGTGCTCCTAGACCTGTTGAGTATACCAGTAACCAATACCCTAAACATAGACATATCTATGAAATGAACAAGGTTATATGATCTATGGCAAAGATTCTGTGACTGGTAAAGTGTAGAGTGAAACAAAAAAAGGGGGGAGGAGTTACGCTAGTGTATAAACTAATATACCAATCTACAGGGTTTCAAACAACTATTCACAAAAACGTTCCCCCAAAAATTAGAAATCCCTTCTAAAAAGATTGGTTCAACACAGGTAAATCAAAATTATTGATACAATATTTAATAGTAGAAAAAGACATATACAATAAACTCATGTACCAGAGACATTTAAAAACACTTAAAACATTCCACTGGATATATCCTGCATGATTATAACAATTGTTGCCTAAAAACCACCTGTGTGGTAAAGGGCCATCTATGCAGGTTTCTGGATGATTGAAGTACTTTTCAAAAGAAACAATGTATCTGAGAATGTACTCACATATGTTGCAGTTCAAAGAGCTCGAGGGAAAATGAACCTGCTAGAGTCCTGTGTGTAAAGATGGAAGAAAGACTTTGGGAGAGGTGTCCAGTATAAGACGATATTACTGTCAAAGAATGTAGCTCCTCAATACAGGCAGGGGCTGTGGATGCCCCTCTCACAGCACTTTCCAAAGGCACAAGATATTTGAACTATTAACGGATTTTCCATATCGTGTCTTGGAGTCCCTCCATGTGGCCCCAGTCCTATATTTTTGTGAGCGTGTGTTATATCTCTGTCGGTGGGACGCTGTATTCTCCTCCGAGGAGGAAAGGCAGGAGTCAGTTTCTTCCGATTGGGTGTCACCATCCCTCCCCCTTCCTTGATGTACGTATTTATCCTTTATATTAAAGAATTTTCTATTGTTTTTATTCCAGCTTCTGGACTGTCCCCATCTATATGCCATACCACAGGCATAAGCTGTCTTATCCCTCTCAAACTTGGAGTCCTTGGCGTCCAATAGATTTCTATTAAACGATTCAACCTGAGAATTCAATTCTGAGACCACCTTTTCAAAGTCCACATTGTGTCTGAAGGTTTCAAATTCAATGCCTAGGGTTTTCAGGAGTTCATCCGCCTCCCTCAGTTCTCCTGTGTAGTATTCAATAAGCATGGTTAGCATATTGCGGCTACAGATATTAAAGTTGTACTCCCATTGTTTTTTGAAATCCTCAGACACGTTTTTAATATTAGGAAAAATCTGTGGGCGTAGCCCCTGGGGACATATCTCGTGTTCTACATATTTCTCCAAATAGTTTTTGTTCCAATAGATTCTGGACTTCTGCTCGTAAGCTTTTTTTAGTCTAAATTTTGTGTCTCTAAAATCTCGTTCCTGAGTTTGTTTATCATGATCAACTCCCCGGTCCTTGCTAACCTTGGATACCATAGCTTCCCACTCAAACATGATGCTTCAAGTGATCAAACAATATCAATATATGCGTACTCCCAAATAGGCAGGAATTCAATCCCGCAAACTGTCAAAAGATGCAACA
>NW_017306301.1:1607793-1634088 GCF_000935625.1 Nanorana parkeri | reverse complement strand
GTCTTATACTGGACACCTCTCCCAAAGTCTTTCTTCCATCTTTACACACAGGACTCTAGCAGGTTCATTTTCCCTCGAGCTCTTTGAACTGCAACATATGTGAGTACATTCTCAGATACATTGTTTCTTTTGAAAAGTACTTCAATCATCCAGAAACCTGCATAGATGGCCCTTTACCACACAGGTGGTTTTTAGGCAACAATTGTTATAATCATGCAGGCTATATCCAGTGGAATGTTTTAAGTGTTTTTAAATGTCTATGGTACATGAGTTTATTGTATATGTCTTTTTCTACTATTAAATATTGTATCAATAATTTTGATTTACCTGTGTTGAACCAATCTTTTTAGAAGGGATTTCTAATTTTTGGGGGAACGTTTTTGTGAATAAAGTGTAGAGTGCTTGCAAACTATGTGAAACACTTGTCTATTTTTTTTTTTTTTTTATGAATGTAAAATTGTTTAATATTTTTTGTAATAAAATGATTGTAAATAACAAAAAAAAGTGTGGTACTATTAAAGTATCGCATCTTCGTCTAGTTGTTTGTATATTGATAGAATCGGATCTGGTACAATAACCTACCATAGAATTTATATTAAAAAAACAAAAAAAAACCATGCTGTGTAAACTCAATAACGCTTCTCATGTAGCAACAATAGACTTTTGTTTAAGAAAAGGTACAATAATAGATTAGATTTTTTTTTTTTTTTTACCTACTCAGTTGTTAGAGACCTACTATGTCACCCTCAGGCTGGGTTTACACCTGGGCATTCCTAATCGGCGCGTTTTTGCCCTTGCGTTTGTAGCACGTTTTTCTGTGCAATGACACGCACAGTCGGCGCTCGTTTTTTAACCTCCCTTTACTTTGAAACTTCCCACCGGTTCCATCCCCCTGCGACGCAGACGCTCGCAAGGGACGGAACCCAGATGCCGGCAGCGGGGATCGCGGACAAGGTAAGAACTACGCTGTATTCTCGCGTGTGGCTCGGGGTTACCGCTTTGGTACAAAAAATTAACCCCGAGCCACACTCGGTAATACCAATGGATACACGCTGAAATCTGCCCCTACGCACAAAAAAGAAGCTCAAGTACTTTTTCATGCATAGTGGTTTTTGGCGCGACAAAACGGGCTGAAATACGCCCAGGTGGGAACCATGCCCATAGGGATTAATAGGATTTCACTTCCTGAGCGTTTTTCAGCGCTTCGATCAGCACTGAAAAAAGCCCAGGTGTGAACCCAGCCTTAAGAAGGGACCCTACGTGTCCCTGAAACATTGGCTAATATGACACATGTGAACAGGAAACAAGAATTCACTCTTATTTCTGTGAGTGCTGGTGATTTCCTATTCAAAACTCTGAAGGACCATAGCCCCATCTGTGTCGTCACTGCAAGCACCACTGATACTGCCTTTCGATGTTGAGATGCTGCATGTCATGCAGGTGATCTAAGATAACAATTTTACTTATTCAGACATTCTTTTAACAACTGGAATGATTAAAATAAAAATATGCTTGCAATACAATTCAGAAAAGGAAACAGTCCAGTTATCACTCGTGTAGATTGATCACCTCTTTCAAGGTGGCAATGCGACAGAGTTCAGGCAGTATTTGTCAGTTGTTGCATAGTGATGAAGGAAGATAAAATAAAAACGGAACCTTTTTTTTATTTTGACATTAGTTTAATGCTATTGCGTGGTGCAGAAGAAGGTAGCATGTCATTTCTATAAGAGTTATGGTCTTTGTAAAAAATTTTTATTTTTTACATTTTTTTTTTTTTTACAGTTAGGAGGTTAAAAATCGACAAACTTCCCTGGCACAAAATAGCTCAGGACCACCATCAATGGGGTTGTAGGGCAAGTGGATTTTCCATGCCACAAATTTAATAGCAAAACATTTGATCATAGAAATAGATAAAATAAATGTTGTGCACCACTCGGCTGTAGATCCTCAAATCATCTCTAAGTTGGTGCTGATACTGTCCGTCCTTCTGGAGGGTGTGTGCGTGCTGTAAAGTAGCCACAGCCCAAGGCTCACTCCAGTCATGGACCACAATCTCACGTTTAGTTTACCGCTTTGCATCAGTAATGAACTGCAATCTCACTACAAGCTTATAGGGGTGGATCCTCAACACACACACACGGAAGAAAAGTAGCCACCCTCCAGAAGGAAGGACAGTGTCATATGATTTGAGGATCTACAGCCGAGTGATACGCAAATAAGATGCATTATAATTAGGGATGCCCCGATATATCGGCCACCGAAAACGGCACTTTTGGCATAATGCGGAAAGTGCCATTTTCCTGCCGATCCATTGGCACATCCCTGCTTTCTTCCCTCCCCGCTGGGCGCTGCTCTGTGTCGCTGAGTGTTTGTAGATAATTGAGGACATGGTATGTGTACTATGTGCTCAATTATGAATGAATAGGAAGTGATCTACATCACCTGTTTATTCTTGATTGTGGTTATAGTAAAACACACAATGTCCTCATGTTATCAAATGAACAGGAAAACTCAGTATAGAGGATTATTATTAATTATTATTATTAATAGTTAAAAGGTACTTGACTGTATTTTTAAGATTTAACTTCTGTGTTTAGTGTCACTGTAAAACAACATTTTCTCAGTGCACAAGTATCACATTAAACAGAATATGTAATAACAAATTCAGCTTTTGGGAAATGCATGTTTCAGCAAGCAAAATAAAAACAGATAAATTAACTTCTACTCTCATAACACTGAGCTTTGTGAATTGGTGACTAGTGATGAGCTGACGCTTGGTATGAACCAAGTTCGCCTGCCTTTGCCCAATCAAAATTGTGACCAAGACACCCCCTTCCTGACCCAATCAAATGCAGCATGGTCATTCCCCACCCCTCTGTGACATGTAGCTGTGGGGTGGAGAGAGCACCCATTACAGCTGATGGGGGGGGTGTCAGCTATTGTTTTGAGAAGATGTATGTGAACGCAGGCCAACTGAGAACACACCCAAGCCCCAGCTCATCACTGCTGGTGACCATTGATTCGAGGACTACAAATGATGGGACTCAATTTTTACAGTTGTCACAAGAACAGGAGGTGAGACCAGGACTCTCTGCACCTGAAAACATGTAAAGCTTGTCAGAGTAGGGGAGATATCTGTTGGCCTGTGTGTCCATCTGGCCCAGGACATTTCAGACATCTAGGTTCAGAACACAATTTACAGGGGCTACAAGTAAAATGTTTTGATCTCTACCTCCACCCTTAAGTTGTCAAACCTTCCACCATCCCTGTAAAGATTAGCAAACATCAATACTTCTCTGGTGAAGCTCTTATCTCAAGGAGTTCTGAAGAAAAGAAAAAAAAAAGTTCTGAAACCTGGAAAAGAACGTTCTGAATGTTTTACTCAAACCTGTTCAGTTTCCCACAGTCATTGGGGGCATTCATCCCACTCTTGATCTACGGTTCTCAGCACCTTCCTCCAGGTACAAAAATTCCACATGGAATCTGCCAGTCTGTCATTGCTTCCCTTCATCTGGGGCACATTATAGCCTCCATGGACATCAATGCTTTCTGTGTTTTATGGTGGGCACACAATCAATTTGTAGCCCTTCCCTTTGGTCAGTCCATTGCACCTCAGGTTTTCAGAAATGTGCCAGGCCATGTTGCCATACTTCACCCTTAAAACATCCCCATAGTGGGATATCTGGATCAGACAACATCCATCAAACTGTCTGGACAGGGGAATGGGAGGAGTTATACTAGGCTGTCCTTACAGATTTTGTTTGCAAGTTTCCAATCTCCTGAACGCAGCAGCCTAACCAATGTACCTTACTTATAGTGAGGCCTTGAAGGGTTAGTTTCCTTATTCATACTTTAAAGGGTTAGTTCACCTTCATGCACATCTCCTAAAAAATACCCCATGCATTCCAACATGCTGGGCAGATTACAAACCAGTTTCGCTTTACAATAAGGGGAAAAAAAAAAATGCTCCTTTTGCATGCCATACCCTCAGGCCATGTAAGACCTAACTGCAAAAATGCCTTGACCGATATCCCTCCCTATCCCTGTAAACTGCAGGCTGTGCCTGTAGGCCTAAAAGACAGAACAAACAACCCCTGTGTCTCATTAAAACAATGTGCATTGTGCTCTCAGCCTCCTGTGACAGCCCCCTAAGAGCAGCTTTGTCAAATACTGCACATGCACAGTACACTCTTTCCCCTCTGCAGCAGAAGCAGCTAAACTCAGGGGGAAGAGAGCGTACTGCACATGTGCAGTGTTTCAACAAGCTACAGCCATCACTAGTTGTTGTGGTCAGGCCATGCATGACCCTAAGGCCTGGTTGCCACCTGGGCATTTTACAGCGCGTAAGAATGTGCTGCAAAAGCCCTTGCCCAAAGAAGTACAGGAGCTTTTTTGGGGCGTATTTGCCACGCAAATCCATTAGGACACAGCCGGATAGTCCTTGGAAACGCGCATTTGTCATGCGTTTCTTTTACCGCAAATCGCGGTGCAAACGCACATATTCTGTACGCCTAGGTGTGAACCCAGCCTAAGATATGACATGCAAAAGGAGCGTTGTGTTTATTATAGTGGAACAATGATTTGGAATCTGCACAGCATTCTGAAATGCATGGGGTATTTTTTGGAACATGTGCCTAAAGGTGAACTAACCCTTTAAAAGTATGATTATAGAGTTTACCCAAGCAGAGCTGAAAAAGAAAAACACCCAAACTCCTTGGGCACTTAAAACTGAACCATATGGTTAGGGGCAGGGTTATAGTGGGCAGGCCTTCCTTGTTTTTGGTTTACCAGTGTCAGCCTCCTAAAGGGAGCTACATAACCCACATCTCTGAATATTTTAATCCCCGTTTCCCTAAATAGACGATAAAGAAAAAAAAAGTTTGGCCTATTAGGATATTAATAGTGAAACAAGACTACTTTTTGGAACTTGATACAGTGCTTACCTAGAAGATTTTTTTTTTTCTAACATAAATACAGCACTGGCTCTCCAAGATAGTTAAGCATTTGGCAAATCCCCAGAGCGCAAAGCAGACCCAAGCGAGCACATTTTTAAAAGGGCAAGGGTATTTCATTTTTTGCTACAAATTTCAATGCAGCTAGAATGTACATTGCACCGCATGAAAATGTGCAGAAAACGTATTGCAAAAGCATTGTCTGAACAAAGCAAAAGCCTAATAATTGTTAGCAGCAGACTATCTGATCTGAAATAATGTGCCAATCTGATTTTCTCTACTCGGCCATCACCACTCACTTTCTCTTTTCAAAGAGATACTTCACACATGAACAATTTGCCTCCATACTTCCTGCAGGCATTACAATCACTGCCCCATGCAATTCCTTCCAAAATGCAGAGTCTGCCCCTTCAGCGACATGCAGTGAAGAAGCAACTTATTTTTTCTTATTCAGAAGATCACAAAAATAAGAAAAGAGGTTAAGTCTAAAAATGGGAGTGTATGGTTGGGAAGACTAGTAGGAAAGCAAAGAATTGGCAAAACTTCAGGCGTACATCCTACCAAGCTTCAGAACTGCCCCACGGACATATGAAGCTCCCTCTAAAGCCATAATAGAGAAAAAGACGCCCCACAACCAGATATGAATCAGGACCCCCCCGTTGCAGGTAAGAAAAAGCACACCATTTTGAAGCAGAGGTTTTTCGCCCGGGGGAACTCCCCTGAGTCCACTACACCAACAGGTCAAGTTGCCCTGCACACGCTTGTGCAGGTAAACCACAGGCATTTTCTTTCGGACAGTTGGGGCTGTCCAGGAAGCCCCCCTTCCTGGGTACCCCGGGTCCACTGACCCTCTGCTGTACCCCTGTCGGGGGGAAGCCCCTGCTCACCAGCACGAAGGCCTAAGGAAAACAACAAACATTACGATGTCCTGCTCGGCCGGAGGAAACACAAAATAACTGAGGCGTGCTAGGCTTGTGCTCCTTTTTATTCTAAGTGTGGGTGATGTGTTTCCTGTTCCGGTGGGAGGAGCCTATCTCTCTAATGCTGTCCTGGAAGGTGACTAGAGAAATAGTGAATAGGCAGGTTTTAAAATAGAAAGGACTGCCGCTGAGCTGTATCAAGCGCAGCGACAGCTGGAAAAGCAAGGGGGCTGTCAAAGCATAGATATATAGGGTCAGGACTGCAGTCTATGTTGGGACATGAAATAATTACCAGCTCTCAGTTCTGCCTACAGACACAAGTAGTAAGAACACACAATAGTTTGTTTTACAAATTTTATTACAGTATTTATTACCCCTGAGAAAGGCAGCCAACCCCCCCCCAACAAACAGAAAGACAATACATATTAAATCCTTTTGGGTGTCTAGTCACCTCCGTTTCTAATAGCTCAGCTCATACTAGTCTGATCCAGCAGAAAAGGAGCTGACCAAAATCATCCTCAGGACAAAAGCAGGAAAGAAAAAAAAAAACCAAACACCCAATATGGGATAAGAAAATATAGGAAAAGGGAAAAAAGTGGGAATACTGATTGTAAGCCTACAAACGGAATTGTTCTTGCATAGCTGATAAATGTACAACCAGATAGGACTTTTACATTATGAGCCCCACACAGGGTTGGCTATATATGGAGAGAAGCAGAGCTGATTAGTGTTATTTTAAAAGCCTTTGTATTCAATACAGTTATGGTAGCCAATATCAGACCACCACATGTACAACTGCCAGATCCTGCATGTATGAGGCGGATGGACGATAATCAGGAAGACCTTCAGCCACCAGGTCTTGCGCTGCAAATACGAGAAGTAGCACAAAGCCTCCTGAACACCTTCCACACACATACAGGATGTTACTCAGACTCTGCAAAGGATTCTGTGGACTCATCCGTTTAATCAAGCACACATCTGATTTATGCAGTCTGTAATCACAGGTCTGTGAGTGTTCTCCCTTATCCAGGCCATGGTATGTCCAGTTGAATGTTAGTAACATTCAACTGGATATGTTCTATAATGTTGAAAATGTTTTGTCCTCATCCAGTTAGCTTACTCTGTTCTAATGAGTGTCAGAGCATACCCCAGCATTCCTAGCCATACAAGCAACTTAGTCACCTGGATCCAATTAACATAGTTTGTGGTGTTGGACATATTGGAATGTTGACACACTACATGGGTGACCAGATTAAGGTGACCGAGATACCCATATGGCTGCAAATGCTGCTAGTGGGGAGACCTCTTCAACATGAAGAACAAGTTCAATTGAATGAGACTAGCTACTACTTTCACCTCTGCAGTGATCTGAACCAGATGGAGTGATGACCTCAAATCATAGGGTCTGCAGAATTCAGATTGGTCTATAGTTCAACGGATGAGCTGGCAAGGCAATATTTCCAGAGCCATCAGAAAAGTAAAAATCCTCTAACCTGACCCCTTCTGCCAAGTACAGTATGCCTTACACAAACTTGTATGAATGAAATAGTCCAAATACTAATGCTATAACCAAAAAGAAAGGTATCTGGTTTAAGACGCACACCAAACCTTTCTTTTATGCAATGCTGTCATCCAGTCTTACAATAACAGCAGAAGGTTTGTAGCAAGCCCAGACCCCTTGATGGATAATTCTGGGGGAGAGTAGCGAGGTAAACCTACTGTTCCCAGTTGTAAACTAAATAAGTGAAGGGACTAAATAAGACTACTTTGTCCTGGGCTCAGGGAGTCAAGCTGAAGAACACACTTCAGGTTTTTAAGTTACTTTTACTATTATTCACAATGCATGAGCACTTGCCAGCTGCCTCGAGGCAATCCAGCTCCTCCAGTGCTTCAAAATTGATTTAAAAAAAAAAAAAAAAAGCCAAAACATGGTTATCATAGGTAATGTGCAAATTCTGCCACAAAAGTGGTTCAGGAGGTTTAAAATTAAAAGACAAAAACACAAAAATACTTATAATAGCCAACCCCATATTCCACTTCATATGCATTACATAGTAAAAAAAAAATATTTAATAAAATAGCTACAACACATTATTGCACTTGCAACACATTTTAAATATCAGCAAAGCCCTCATGTTCATGTGTTTATAACACTTTCTGGTAAGGAACCAAGCGACACAAAAAAAGCACCAGGATGTACTGACTGTTTCTGAGCAATGCAGTGGTCATCTTAAAGAGGTTTCTCAGATAAGGAAACAAGATCAGTGCTCAGTCAGGTACATAAACGACCCAATAGCTGCAACACAGTTTAAGGCACTTGTGACTTTGGTATGAAATCCTCAGATTCTATAAAGCTTTTCTTTGGTGCTTGGTACATAGTACATTAAAAACAAAATATCACAGGTCTTTTGCTCCTGCAACCAAGTCTCAAGCCCTCTTGTAGAGCTTCATTTCATAGCACACCCCCCTGAGTCTACAGTGCCCAAATCTTGGTGTCAGGGGAACGGTCTGTATTTAACAAGCAGTGCTATGCAAAATTGTCCCTGAAAGCTTTAGCTTCATAAAATCTGACTGAAGCTATGCTTTGGTAACACAGCTCTGCAAACACGGGCTTCAAAGCACATTTACCTAGACCCCCAGGAGAGATAACAGCCTGTGTTAATAGGTTGCAATATTCAGTTACATTAGGAGGAGAAAAGAAAACATTTAAAAGAAAAACAGTGGTTTGGCCAAATGTATAGTATAAAAACATTTTCGCATTGATTTGGCATGTGTGCCCTTCTTACTTATGTGTGCCTTCCAATTAAATAAAGAGATTTTATCATTACGGTTACATTCTTGGGTGTCTGTTCTGATCACCAAGCTTCTTTTCAGTTTTAACCAGATTGTCAGCTCTTGGAGCACAGCAAACCCAGGTACTACAGATAAGAATCTTCTATATTCCTATATCATTTGCATAAAATTGCACAAACATTATGTGCTTGAAGCTCAATAAGTTAACATTTTTCCTTTGAGAAACAATTTAGATTAAAACAGTTTTGATTTAAAAAAAAAAAAAACCAACAAGTTTTCCCCCCCAGAATTTGGAAGCAGGTCCAAAGTTTTTGTCATCAAATGTACAGTCACTGGGTCTTTTTTCTAGAGTCCCAGTCATTTGGAGCAAAGAGAAGGTGAGGCATTACAGCGAGGGAGGCCACCGAGTTTAAATAGTCCTGAACTCTGCTTCTTTACAGGAAAATTTGTAAGTGAACCAAAAAAAGAGCAGGTGAAAGCCAGCACCAAAGTGGTTTAGTTCAGGATAGACCTGCACAATTTTCACCTACATTCTTCCTTTGAACGGTCTGAAGAGAAAAGTAATGATTTTTTATTTCCTTCAAAATAAAGGTCATTTATTGACCTCGCATAGTTCGCCTTCAGTAGAAGCCTCAGTGATTCAGTCATAATGTCCTCAATGTAACAAGGCTCTTCATAACACTCACAGGAAATTTTTTGTTTTAATTACGTGCCTCTTTGTCCCTCTCCCTCCCAGTCATTGTAGTGTCAACTTCAAAAATGAGCTGCAACTGTTGTTTCACCTTCCCTTTTAGAAGATTCTTTGGCAGTGCATGGGATGAGGCTGTACGTTCAGTCTAGGCCTCAGAGGCAGCCTGAGGCTTGAGTTCAGCTTTTTCCATAGCAGTTCCATATGGCAGAGAGCGTTTAAAGAAGCCAAGCTAAAGGAAGGTAAACAAAAAGATATATATGCATTTTATACATGTATCATTTTTACATATTAGTTGTTTTGTGGGCAGTGAAAAACAAAACTAAAGTCACAGTGCTGCCTGACAGACTACAGCTCCCACTACTACTGGCTACTAGGATCAGCTTCTGGATTCTTCAACTAACAATTTCACTTGTCTTCACCTGTCAGATATTACTGAACACAGCATACAGCATTCAAATAGGAGTAGATCAGAAGCAGGCAGCACAGCAAGCACGCATTCTACTGTCAGCTGACTGGATAACTCAGGAATATATGGCACAGTGGGCTGATTTACTAAAGCCACAAACCAATTGAATCTATAAGACGACCAGCCCATTTACATCAATCCGCATAGCTGCCTTTTCCCTTAAATGACAATGCAGACAGTGGACATCATTGAATATAATCCCTTTTCCAAATGACATTGCTATGGTTATTGTTGCAGACAAGGGCTCAGGGGTGTGACAGCAGCAGTGGAGTGCTCAGGGCGTGATCACAGCAGTGATTTTGGAGCAAAGAGGAAACCCCTATCTTAGCTCTTTCCTCTCTAGCTAGAAGCATCATGCAGAGTTTGACATGCTATTAAAGCAGTAGAATTCGGTCATAGATTACAGTATAAAAAGGAGACAATTTGGAAAAGTAGGCATGTGTTTAAGGCATAAAGCAATTTCTAGAGCCCTGAGAGAAGGCATAGCTATCCCAACAACACTCACCTTATAGAGAACATATATGAGTAACGCAAGCAGCAACAGACCAATTAAAATGGCCAGTATTATTATCCACAGTGGAACCCCGTAACTGCTCTCTGGCTTTAGCCAATGAATAGTTGTGTTGACCTAAATAAAGACCAAAAGTTTAATTATAGATTGTTTATATGAACTTAGAAATAAACTTTAAAACTATAGAAATGTTAGACAGAACTAGATAAGAAAGACCATACTTTCTATATGGTGAATAGCCAAACTTTACAGATGATACTGTGTGGAAAGTGTAGTCCCAGCTAGGGGTGCGACTCTATACAGTATTTCAGGTGGTGCTCTCCATGTTCTATAAGCCCTGTGGCATTCACGCTAAACATAAAATCACAAAAATGAAAAAGCGCCACTACTGTAAAACCTTTACTCACGTTGCTGGTGTCAGCATACAGCGTGTCAGCTCGTTTGGAGATGTCGGAGAGCAGTCCAATAGCTGTCGGGGGTGATTGTTTAAACACCGCGGTCTCAGCTGGCCAGGCTGAGCCGCGGCTGTGTGGGTGTGAGGCAATGTCAACTGCCGGACCGTTCGGGGACCAAAGGAGTCAATCCGAGCGTGTCTCGAGTATGTGTTTAAACAATCACCCCCGACAGCTATTGGACTGCTCTCCGACATCTCCAAATGAGCTGACACGCTGTATGCTGACACCAGCAACGTGAGTAAAGGTTTTACAGTAGTGGTGCTTTTTCATTTTTGTGATTTTATGTGTATATTGACAGGGTTCCTCTCCCTATTTCTGATAGAGCTTGCACACTGTACTCCTGTTCATTTATGGTTTGGCCACACACACTTTATAAGCTTAACAGGTCTTTTACCCATTAGTGAGTGCGCTCTAGCCCTTTTGTTGTATTATTTGTTGGCATTCAATCTAAACAGTCTTACTCTAGTGACATCAAGCATACATTTCACCTCTGAAGCAGACTTTCCTGTAGTTCATATAGGTTAGATGATTTTCCAGTTTGTGCAAACTGGGAAGCCATGGTACTTCAACATACCACAATGAACCTGCACGGGCTATGTTAATAAGGTGCAGGTCCATTAAATCCTGCACGGTCATGTGGTGAAAGGCCATTGAAAATGAATGCCCTGTAGCATACTGACCTTCATGCAGTAATGCATGGTAATAGACCAATATGATCCAACTGGGGCAGATTGACTCTAACAACCTATTGGTCATCTTACCTGATGTGTGCCCTGGGGATATGTTGCAGGTTGGATTTTGTATGGAAGCCGTTCAATTCGGTATTTTACTTCGCACTGCAGCGTAAAACCCTGGTTTTCTTTCTGCAAAATTAGAATTACATGATTGAGCAATGTAAAACATCACCACATATCATCAGGAATAAACTGGACTACCTTTATTACCATGAAGTATCCAGTAGCCTTGTGAAAGCCAAAACCAGTACTTCACCTATTCCTCCAATCCAGTTTGCCAATACCCCCCATTATTTTGTGTTGGTGTGTGCTTCCTGAAACTCCTGCTTGATGCTGATGGATTTCTGGGCTGGTAGCATGGGGAGACCAGGCTCCAAGCACAGTGCACTGAATGTTTAATAAAAAAGTTTTAGTTGGAGGAAAAAACCCCAGTAGACCAATTACAGACAGACTAGTCATGGCTTAGAACACAGCCCTAGCGCAGGTAGTCTCAAACTTTGCAAATCAATTCACTCATTTATGCTCTGCACCCAAGTGACTGCAGCGCAATATATATATTTATAACTGTATACAACACACTCTGTATGCACAATATAGATGCCAACCTGCCCCTTTAACTGGTAAGGCTAAAAGACTAATTTCTCAAAGAAATGATTTCAATGATCGTGAAAACGAAGCAATTGAACCAGCATGGAAAAGGTTGACAAGCTGAAACTGAAAATGCAGTGTGAACAAATTTCCTGTATACCTGGGTTCCATTTTGCCACATTCAAAAAGTAAAAAACACATTTGTAAACATTTATGGAAGCAAAGTTAGATGGATCACAAAGAACTGCATCTACTTTAAGCCTGTATTTAGATGGTCATCCACCAGGTGGCGAAAGAGTCGCACATTTCCCAGCATGCCCACAGCCATAACCAGTACATTTCTAAAATTGACCTGTGCAAAACAGCATTGACTGTCTTCCATTAAAGCATGCACCAGAAGATGCCAAAAAGGAACACAAAAAAAAACAAAAAACAAAGAGGCAAAAGTGTTACCTGCATGAAGGTGTCACCCCAGACTCTGAAATGGATTTTAAGAATAGCCCGCTGCTGTTTCTCTAGTGGCAAGACATCACAGCTAAGGTTAAAGCAGTCGTCATGATGATGACATTTCTACAAAGAAAGTAACACAGAATTTTAAAAAGTGTATTAACACCAATGAAAAACAACCAGCAGAAATATAAAACTCCAATAAAAATAATAATAAAATCAATGCCACTAATAAAAACAGCTAACAAAAGCATTGCAATAATATTTGTTCTTCTTTCATAGGCGAACTAAACATTTTTTTCCAAATCCATGTATAGATTGTAAAGCCATGAAACAGGTGTTACAGGGCTTTTTTGGTATTTTAGAGGCAGCTCTGCCTTAAGATGCTCTCCTTCTGTAATGGAAAGTGTGTCAACTAAATAGAGTAGTGTGGACGAGAGGAGTGATTGCTCTTACGCATATAATTATAGCAAATTTAAATGTGGGTTATTGAGCTTTTGTCAACAGGATTATTTTAATTTTTTACAGAACAGGAAAAGGGTTAGACAGGTAAACAGATGGAAAGGGGATCTACAGCCCTCTGGCTGTCTAAAAATGAAAATACAAAAAGGCACATGCAATATTTATTTCACATACACTGAACACTAAATTTACAATTGAACTTAGCATAAACTCTGCGCCATTAAGAAAAGCCATTCTAGGTGGGGAGATTCATAAAAATTATTCACATTAGAATTTCCAAAATTCTGGGATGCAGTAATGACAAACCCTGTCAAGCAAAGTCCACAGCACGCTTGAAGATGGGTTCACTCTACACAGTTGTGCCCTGCCCTTCCTGTAAGCCAAATACCCAGCTTATGCCTCACAACTCTTTCTATTGTTTATTTCTTTAGCTCTGGCCCCATAGGAAATTACCTGGTTTAGAAAGGTTTAACTATATGGATATAGGATGGTCTTGATTTGGGCATTTTGTGTGGTTTGCTTTTTTATTACTTCTGTGATTGGTATTCTATTGCTTAGATCAAATATCTCAGTTTTATGCAATGACAATATTGGCGTCTTGTAGCAAATAGTTTATTGGCTATATATGCCTGTGAACAAAGTTTCAGGGCAAATTCTAGGAGATCTTAAAAGGCATTAGAATAAATAAAAAAAATTAAAAAACCCAACCTTAAAAACTAAAGTCCCCTTGTAAAGAAAATATCTGTCCCACTGCCCGCTCTGCCAATCTTTACTCTTCAGGAGCTACAGCTCCCAAGGAATCTTCAGCATCCAACACTTCCAAGATGTCAGATGCCTTGTCCCCCATTGTTCTGTGGTTGAATCCCCCCAGCCTCTACATTACTACAGGACAGTAGAGGCTGCCAGATCGAACCACAGTGCTCAGTTAGAGACCAAGCATCGGACACATCTGAAAATGTGTGAAGGACACTGAAGATTCTTTGGCCACTTTAGCTCTTCAAGAAAGGGAAGCTCAGAAGAATGACAGCGAGACAGGGAGACCTTAGTCTCCAGTTTCTATTATAGCAAGAGAGTTGCTTTAAGATCACCATCTTATCTTTGTGGGCAGGTTCAGAGAGGGTATCCATCCAGTTTCCAGTAATCTAAAGCGATATTGAATGAACAAGTCTCACCAAGACATGTGATCCACTAGCAGTGACCTTGGCGGTGTCTCTGCGCTCCACATGATGTCCAGGCTTTGCAGAACTTTGTCCAGTTGGATACTGCAAAGCAAACACGTAAACCATGAAGAACATTTAACACACGAAAACGCAACGCAATCTAATACAACCATTTTTACATTTTTCTCACCTGTAGCTGAAGTGGGTTAACAGATGGTTTAGCTGTACAGTTCCCCAGTCCTTCCACAGAGTAGTTCATGACATACATTACAAGCTCTTTGCGATTGTGAATCCTTGGACAGATGAGAGTTAAGGTACCATGGCTGATGGAGCTTGGTCCAAGGTTGGCTAACTATAAGAGAATCAAGAAAAATAAAATCAGATGAAGCTTAGGAGGTGCGAAAACATGCCATAAGTAATTTCCTATGGTGAGCAACGCAAGTCAAATCCTACTCTTACCCCAAACTTACCTCATAAACATGATTGACCTCTGGGCCTGCTTCTTCCACTTGAGTGGGATTTCTATTCGGTTTCCAGTTTGCAAGAGGGAAGATAACACTGTCTGGCTTTGAAACCCTGAAACGAAAGTGCAGTATTTTTAGTTCCTGATGGGTATACTAAAGTGCACCTGCTTTATTTTTCACTTTTAAAAGGTGTTGTGTTTAAAATGTAGCACTACTGCTCCATGGATGACAGGGCTGCCAACCTGCATTTTCAGATACAAGAATATGAGCATCCTCAAAAGGAAGATCTGCAGTGCAGCAACACAAGGCTGTAATTTGCTTGTGAATAGTTATAATTTTAAAAATGAGTGTGGCTAGTCACAAAGCTGTAGGCATTAAATGCCGCTTCAAAACTGAAACTTTAACTGCAAATGAATTGCAGTTGATCAGTGATGCTAGTGATCTCATGCGGTCAGTGAGACTACTACTAGCCTTACTGGTGGTGTAGTAACCAATTCTAAAGCAGTCATTTCTTACACCTACAGAGATAAAAGGAAAACTCCTCACTAGCGCGGCACACATCAAATGACAGCCACAGAGAATGCCCGGAAACCCTTGAGGGGTATTTTCCTGTATAACTCTGGGTAAGAAAACTACTTTTGGAGCAACAGCAGTGTCAGCCCCTTCATAGAAAAGCAGGCAATACACCAATAAGCAAAAGTCTCCTGGCCAATTCTGGCTACTGGTTAGAACCTGACTGTATATTACTGACCTGATGAGTCTAACAAGGTTTAAAAAGGAGAACTATGGGTAAGTGTTTTTCCCCATAGTTCTAAGGGTCACGGGAGGACACAAACTAGCATCCTCCCGTGACCCAAAGCTCAGTATACCGCAAGCTACTGCTCACAGTATACTGAGACCGCCGCAACCGGAACGGATCCCGACATTACTGTCGAGATCCACCTAGCTGCGTGATTGACAGGTGGCTCTGCCTTTTTAGGAGGCAGAGCCAGCTGTACACACGCCCTCCCCCGTCCGTTCCCCCAGGCTGTGCTAGAAGATCGGAGCGGGGGAATCCCTGCAGGGAGCCGTGAGTGACAGTCACGGCTCTCTGCAGGGACATGATCGAGAAGTGAGCGAGCGATGGTATACGTTTGCTCACTTCCCGATTTACTGAGCTGACGTGTGACAGTTTTCTTTGTCACACATCGGCTCGAACTATGAAGTTGAAAATCACTCCTCAGTTCTCCTTTAAACTGTAGCCAATATATTGTTAAGAAACTTCACTTGTTTTTGTTACTTTTCACCTATGCTTGTCAATAAAAAATGTTGAACAATAAAATTATTAGGTCACTCCATAAAGATATAATTTATAACGTTTTAAGTCTTATGCCATCCCCAAATTTCTTTGTTTTGGCTTGGGTACTAAGTGTTAGAACACGTGCCAGCCCACTAGTGTTTTTTTGGATCTCGCTTCTTAGTCCCTGCAAATTTGAGGTAAACTCTCTGCTGTCTATTTGATGGTTGTAAGAGACTATGGGGCAAGAAAAAAAAGCTAGCATTGAGCTGGGCTTTAAATCCATTTTAGTAATAATGATTTTTGGTTTTATCTTTTTAGCGAACATCAGTACCTCAGCTTTACTAGTGCTAGATTTGTGCTTGTTGGGCAATGTTATCACTAGCTAAACCTAAGCAAATACAACACAGGATGTGCTGTTCTGTTCTGTGGATTGAAAGTGGCTGAAGTGCCCTGGGCCAGAGCTTAACCTAATTTGGGCTTTTCACAAAAACACATGTAATTTGAATCTGAATTGCCAGGGGGAAAGGAAACGCATTTTAAACCTTAAGTAGGAATACAAAAGGTGAATTACATGACAAGTGAGTGATGAAGCAGTTAACGTGAGTGTCTAACGCCACACATAGAAAAACAGTTCACAATGGAAGGCAAAGAACCATTGCCATTAAATCCATGAATACAAGTGGTACACCAGTGGCTTGGAAATAAAGTTAAAACGGCCATATATTTGCAGATCTTGTGTTAGTCAAAACAAAGATCAGAGGATTCTCAAAGTACTCAGACTGCCAATTGTGACAGACTTGTCGGGTTAACTTCCTTACAATGAAGAGCAGTTTAGGGCAAGATGTAACACACTGGAATATCATTTTATTTTCTACAGACAGTCCATTCACTACACACGGCTCTATCTAGACATACATTTGGTGAAGTAGAGTTCATACAAGAATTAGACGATGTCTCCCTTGTATGACCATAACTGGTGATCCATACACATGCAGACACAATCCAATTTAGATCACCTTAGTAAATACCTGTATTCCTCCGACTTCCTTTCCTGATACTTATGTAGTTGGGTATCATACAAATAACACAACTGCACATTCATGTGGCCCTCAAACACTTGTTCCAACTCTTTCCCAAAGAATATGGTGATCCACAAGGACACTTTCTAATTGGAAGATTAGACCTCAATGTGGGCAACCGAATCTGTTTAAGATTGGGCTCAGAAGAAGAAGAAGTGATGGGCAGTCCAATCTGCTAGTATATAGACTGCTCATTTACAACACCTATGATCTAAATGTATAAACACAAAGCCTTCAATCATGGTCTGACAGATGTCTGCGAGTCATTCCATGTCTGATAGGAGGCATGATTTAGTGGAGTGACAGCACTCCTTATCTACTACAAAATATTGACACAGCTCCATTCCATGGCTGCAGGCAATGCAAAATTTCTGGTGTAGGCACATTTACAGGAACTGTCATTGTATGAACACCGAACCGTAAACATGAGCAACTACTGAAAAATCCACACTGCAGAAAAGGACATCACTACTAAATCTGACTCTATCCTAACCAATACAAGCTCTGCCAATCAAGTTTAGCCTAATCACCAGGAACAGGAAATTAAAATGCAGTAAACCATAGCACAATCAATTCATCTTCCACTGGTCTAACTTTAAATACATTCTGATTGGTTACCATGTATAAAGCTCCCGACTCCTTTATAAAAGTGTTCTTGGGTACGACAAAATTGCAAGCCAGTTCTACTCACTGAAAGAGACCATCTCTGTTTACATCTGATTAGTGGTGGGTAGACAACTTGAAATATCGGAGATGGTACAGATAATGCCCATTCTTTCATTATATTTGCAAGGTACAGATAAATTCTCTCACCGGCCTCTAATATGTTGCTGGGAATTGATGTTGTGGTTTTAGAACCCCTGATTCTATTGGAAGTAAAGCTAGCCACGGGTTGAACTATAGAAAATCAAATCAATTGATTTCCCCATCCATGCTAAATGGCGTACATAGAGGAATTTCCACTGCCAGCTACTGTATACATTAGGCGGCGCCCACACCAGGACTGCCTGAATACCCGCAATTATTGCATCTCATAGGATACAGTCAGGGTTTGGCTGGAAATTTTCTGCCTGGCTTCCTTTTTAAAATCAACTTTTGTTGAGCCGGGTAGTGCTTGCAGAGTCACCCACAGCTCCAGTTTCAGGTGGTTCAGCAGAAACAGGCTGAAATTCAAGCCTGAAAATCCATACCTCCTTCCATTGTACCCTAGGTAACTAATAGCACAACAGCTTTAATATCATATACAGTATAGAGCAGTAGTGGTTTCACTCCTGCATAGCTTGAAAAAAATAATAATGGTATGAGCTGCAATTTCTTTCAACTACATAGAATATAAACGTAAGCAGAAAATCACAGTTTCCTCAATTGGGTCAGTAGTATTGAACTAAGGTTACCTTTTTATATAAACTTACCCAAAAAACGACACCGATGTATAGGCTTCTATGTTGATTGCCAATTGTACAAGATCACTTTGCGAGTTATTTGCATTTTTGCTGTAAAGTAGAACGAGATACAAACACGTTAGAAACTAAGAGCTTGCCATCCATCCGTTTATTTACAAAGGAAGAACCAGCAACATATCACAACAATGACAACTATTCAAATATATTTATGCTTGGTGCTGCTCCAGGCCTGTCCACCTGACTCGGGTGCTTGTGCCAGCTCGCAACCAGCCACAAGAAACACTGAGTATAAAGAATCAGGGCACTCTTTGGAAGATTGTTGTGTAATTTTTAACTCACTTGGCATGCATCAAAGATCTCAGACAAAGTCTCCAACGTGTTCCCCACATACTTGCTCTTAAAAGGAGAACTATGAGGTGAGTGCTTTTCACCCACCTCATAGTTGTAGCCGACCTGTGACAATAAACCGACCAGAGGTCGGCTCAGTAGATCGGGAGGTGAGTGAACACATAGCGGCGTTCGCTCACTTCTCGATCCTGTCACGGCTCTCTGCCGTGACAGGGGAGGGACTGGATTCCCCGCTCCGCCAGCGCTGACTGGCGGAACGGACGGGGGAGGGTACAGCTGGCTCTGCCTCTAGATAGGCAGAGCCAGCTGTCAGTCACGCAGCTGGGCGGATCCCGGCACAATTGTCGGGATCCGCTTCAGCGTCTCAGTATACCGCGAGCAGCAGCTCACGGTATACTGCGGCGTCTCAGTATACCTCGAGCTACAGCTCACGGTATACTGAGCCTAGGGTGACGGGAGGACGTTAGTTTGTGTCCTCCCGTCACCCTAAGGAGAACTATGGGGAAAAGCCCTAAACCCATAGTTCTCCTTTAATCATACAGCATGTTAATGGAGTAGCATACATATTGAAAAAAAAAGCATTTTAATCTATATAAGCAATATTATGTAGGTTTAAATACCCATTTTTAATATGTAGAGAGATGTTAACTATATATAGTTCTTTAGTTTATGTGTAACTGTAGTACTGTGTGTTGACACCAAAAAGGTAGAGTGTTTTGGAGTGGGTGTTCCTTATAAAATGGCTATGCTGACTACATACAACTCATACTCTATGCTTATGCGTAAGTATGTGTGAAAACATTAGACACTGTCAGATATGCGCTGTATGCAAATTGATGAAGATTACACACCTATCTTCAAAAGAAAAAGGTGTGCCGCAAATCCTTGTGTTCACAATGACAATGTCATTGGGCTGAATAAGCAGCTTAATTACAATTACTCTTGCCCTGTCAAACTATTGTGATCCATTTAAAAAAAAGGTTGCATATACCACTGTATAAACACAATGTGCAGTCGCCTTTTTAGGAACAATGATCATGCGGATAGTTTCCCTAGTGCAGTACATCTTCTACTGAGCTATGCACATTGTCATGATAAACGCCAATGCAAAATACCTGCGAATCTGACTCTCAAAGTGCACCTTCCGACTTGAGTCCCGCAAATACAAGTGGTACAAACATATATATGTGGGTTGCTAAACAATATAAAATGCAAATATTAAAAACGCATTAATACATCCAGGAATTGCAACAAAAACGATTGTTATAGAGCAGCTGCATATTCACCTCTAGGTTTTATTAGGCAATATACTGAATATAGACTGGCTAAAAAAAAAAAAAAAAAGGTAAAATGGATATGCAATGTTTATTTTTTTTTTAAACAAGAACTCTAGCCAAAAGTTTTTCTTTAGTTTTGTGCCCAACAGAGAAGTTTCTTCTTCTTCACATTGCTCATTCAGAAACATGACAGGAAGGTTAGTGAAATCTCACCTTTGACTTTTGTCACTGCAACATCTCCACTGAAATAGGTCACACTACTCCTGTTCTAGCTACAGCTATACAACTCTGGATAAACCCATACTTTGTCTCTTAGAGTGGTTACCAGAAAAATGGTGAGGGATACAGATAGTAATAGAAACTCGACATAGGGTCTTCTAACCCTTCCCAATAGCCTAAAGGAAAATAGGTTTCAGCTGGAGTTCTAGTTCAAGGCATCAAAGTCCTCCCCATTCCTTTTGAAGCCAAACTGTCCACAACAACCAGACACCAGCAGTCTTTTCCTACTGGTGGTTGGCTACTAAAAGCACAAGTCTTTGGTTGTTATAGGAACTTTTGTGCAAACAAAACAGATGGTTATGCGGTTCAATACTGCCCAAAAGGATCTTTTTGTATGTTTTCAGCAGTCACATGACCAGGAGCTTTCTCTTCCATATAGCTGCAGTGTATGAAAGTCAGTGGTTCCTGGAGTGTCACTTTTGGGGACCAGGCCTTCAATTCCAGGCACCAGTCTATCTATACTCTTCAGGCCTGTAAAGCGCAGCACAATTGAGGGAGTGAGATTGTCAGTGATATGGGAACTCGTCGGGCCTGTGAAAATGCTGTGAAATTAAAAAGGGCAAGACTAGCCATGATGTGGAAACTATGGCAATGGCTCTTCCACAGCTGTGACAATGCTGGTGGAAGAGACAGGGTCACTACATATAGCTATACTGGATTCAGACAGCTGTAGCAAGCAGGAAAGGGTGACAACACTGTGGATATTTCAACAGCTGCCCTATAGCACTATCACCAGGTTGCTGGTTTAAAGTGCATTTCCACGTTTGCAGCCAAACTGGAATAAAACCGATTTTAGATTTGTTATATGCAAGCTGTGTGAATAGAAACACAACGATTTAGAGCGGTTTTCTCATACTTGGACTACACTGGCAATATCAATGGGTATGAATAAGGAGACAGTAAGGGCATGGGAAATTGTTCTGTTATAATGTGAAGTTGCACCAGTCACCTAGTGAGAGAGTTTTGATTTTGTACACAGCCCTTATCAGAATCGTTCTGTAGGGAGTGATCGATGGAGAAGATAGCACAATACATAAAAACTTACACTGGTCATAGATTTCATGGGGTTTCCAAGGTCACAAATTACTAAGCGGGTCTCATTCTGAACTTCATAGCGACAGGACAAAGGTGGAAGTTTCTATAGAAAACAAAATTAATTGACAATAAAAAATATTAAAAAAAACAAAAAAACACACTAGTAAAAAAAATAGGTGTGCAGACCATAAAATAGATCCAGATGAGAAAGGCGAGATAAATGAGGTGCGCACTGGTGGTGGTGGCAAGTGAACTGGAGAAGTTGTAAGAGCAGAAGGCGAGGAGGATGTCAGGCGCAGTGGTGAGAGTGGGGTTTTGTGTGCACATGTGGTGAATAAGGAGGAGGAAGTGGCATGAAGACACAGTGGGGTGGAGATTTTGAGCAAGGTGGTGAGAAGGGGAGGCTGGCACAATGGTGATGGGGAAGGGAGGGGGGATGTTAGAGCAGTGGTGAGTGGTGCTGTCAGCTCTGAACTCCAGATGCAGCCTCCTGCCCAGCAGCAGAGGATTGGCAGGAAGGGGGGCTTGGTGGTCTGAGCTGCCAGGCCAGAGTGCAGAAGCGTCAAAATTATTAAACTCTGATTGGCTTGAAAACATATTTGCCAAGATTGCAGGCATACAATATAGCAACTAAGATGGACGTTTCTTAAATCCTATGGAAAGCTCATACTGCTTGCCATTTCGGGGAGCCTCTTCCCAAGTCATAGTCCACACATCACATGGCTGGAAGTGCAGATGAAAATATCAGGGTCCCCTTCACACTATGCCATTACATTGTGGGTCACCACTGCATACAAGATCTAGTATTTTGCATAAAGGCATCCAATTTCATCAAGAATAGATTGCCAATGCATGGCAGCAGGGGGAAAAAAAAAAGGATCTGGAACTTTTCTTAATGCAGTATTCAATGGAAGCCCTTTGCATTGTGTTACACTGCAGTGAGTCCGTTCACACCTTCTGTACTTACGCATTGGGATGCAATTCTGAAGAGCTCGTTCACACCACATCACTTGAGCTGTGTTTGTTTGCACAGATCAATGTGGCTCAATGCCAAGACACATATAAAACAATAGATTTGAGCCGCCCACCTCCTCCATTACCACAGAACCCTTCCAATGCAGAAGCCATTTTCTAGAAGTCCAGCATTAAAATGTATTCTTTATTTTTTATACTTTCAAGGTAAGCATTTTAGTCAAAACACACACCACTATTTATCACTCTTCTCTCCTAAACTACTGAACTTTCTATACCATTATTTTAAAGATACAATTTCTTTATCAAGCTGAATCTAAAACTCCATTTTACTTCCTGTATTCTTCTTTCATAACAAATATAGAATGGCTCTATTTTTGGTTTTCTCAGACTTTTAGATGAAGTAACTCATTAGCAAAAACCAGGCACAGTGCTTCATTTGGGCATATTCAGCTTCTGGCTAGGTCAGATTTTTTGTCTTTTTACCTTTGTAAATGCAGAGATAAGCCCGGTGCCTCTGTTCCTGCCCTAAGGTATGTATATAGAGTATACTCCAAATAATCAGTCTGCATTTTACAGAAAGTGTCATTTGCCTGTCATCATGTTTGGAAACAAATCACCCACCTCCACTGCATGCATGACCAGCTTTAGTTTTAGCACATAGAGAAAGGTTGGCCATCTCAAAATGAACACAAGGCAACCACCTTGTCACCCAGGGTTCATGAACCTAGGCTGAATGTACTGTGCAGAATAAACCGAGACTGAATGGAATAGGCCAATATTAAAGTGTTCAGATTTGCCTTCATACACTTTTAATGTACACATGGATTTTTAATCAAGACAACTGCAGCATATGTGGTCAATGTAAGCATTCTATAGTACATATATTTGTAAGTAGTAGAATGCACATATGACAGTGGAAACACTACTGATCAGTCACAAAGTTTTCTGCACATGGAAGCAACAAATATAATTCATTCCTACAGAAAGGTCATCCGTTATGTGACCCACTGATAAATAGACTCTCCGTAGAAATGAATGGGATTTGCAAAAATTGAAAAAAGGGCCTCAGTCATGAAGGGGTTAAAGGATACCATAACAAAAAGTTAAAAAAAAAGTTACCCTTTAAGACCTATTGCAACAAGCTCTGACTTACTTCATTACGGAAAACACCGCTGTACTCTGCCTCTGCAGGTATGACGACATAGAGCTCGGCCTCATATGCTCCCCCTTCTCCATCATTTATTGCATTAAACATTAAGGTCAGAGAGTTCACATCTCCTAGATACACCGATTTCCGGTCACTGCAATTATATAGCATCATAACATTTCAATAGTTAAAATATAATCACACAGAAAGGAAAAATTCCTGGTGTTTAGAGGAAGTACCAAACCAAGAAAAAGTGACTCATAAGAACACATGATTAAAACCAGCTAAAGAAAACAAAAGCATTACGATGTGCACTTCCGGTTACTGTTTAAAAGGGCCAGTCACCTCACAGCCAGGTCAACAGCCGTCAGAATTTAAGGTTGGCATTGATATCTTTCTGCAGAGGTACTGTTTGCCGAGTTCCTGGCACACAGTCAATGAGTATGCTGAAGGATTAGTGTTGTGGATGACTACAGGGTTTATTTAAAGTAAAAGTACTAATCCTTACTACCCTGCTCCCCTGCCTCGTCCCATAGTAAAGTAGTAAGGATGAGAGCAATGAACGGTTAAAATTAAGGATATGTTTAGGGTTTGAGTATTGGGGGGGGGGGCAGGTCAAGTGTGAAAGCGCAAAGCTGTTCTTTACAAGACAAAGCAATGGGTTCACTTTAATGCTGATTCTTGCTGACGGTTATACTTGCCTTCTATTACTTCCCAACTGCTCAATATGTCCACAGAGAAAAGAACACTACTCTTTTCTTTCAGATATAGGAAACCATGCCACCTTTTCACTGGTAGCAGCATTGGTTCTTCACATTTTACTGCTAGACACCCAACATTGTCACATGGGGCAAGAACTCGGTTGCGACTTGGAGCTTACACGTCCTCTCTTTTTCTGGCAGAAGAGAGAGAGTGGGGAGCGAAACATAGGGCAAGTATGTTCAGCTGGTGGGGAAAGCATTAAAAGGAGAACTATGAGGTGAGTGTCTTTCACTCACCTCATAGTTCTAGCTGACCTGTGACAATGAGACTGTCACAGGTCGGCTCAGTAGATCGGGAGGTAAGCGAACACATACCGGCATTCGCTCACCTCTCGATCCTGTCACGGCTCTCTGCCGTGACAGGGGAGGGGCTGGATTCCCCCCTCCCCGCCAGCGCTGACTGGCGGAACGGACGGGGGAGGGGGCGGGTACAGCTGGCTCTGCCTCTAGATAGGCAGAGCCAGCTGTCAGTCACGCAGCTGGGCGGATCCCGGCCCAATTGTCGGGATCCGCTTCAGCGTCTCAGTATACCGCGATCAGCTGCTGGCGGTATACTGCGGCGTCTCAGTATACCACGAGCTACAGCTCGCGGTATACTGAGGTTAGGGTGACGGGAGGACGCTAGTTTGTGTCCTCCTGTTACCTTAAGGAGAACTATGGGGAAAAGACTTAACCTCATAGTTCTCCTTTAAAGTGAACCTATTGTTCTAAATAGGCAAAGCACAAATTCACTCAGGGCTCAATTTTATGTTAGAGTCAGGGTAGAGTATGGTTAAGGGTTGTGTGTTGTGGGAAAGTTAAGGCATTATTAGTTAAGGGGTTGGCCATTACTAGGGGGACTCGCTCTTTTTTGGATTTTTTATTTACTTTAGGTTTAGTACCAAGGACCAGGAGAGCGAAACATTGTGGAGGGGAAATTACAGCGCTAGAAACTCAGGCTATAAGTTCTTGTCATTGGACTTTTCATGAAATATAGGAAGCCTGACAATGACTCACAAGTAGAATGATCAGTTTTATGTGGACTTAACCTTGAAACGTATCACCTAAGGAAACATTTGCATTATAGTAAAACCTATCCATTCACAAAGCCATGTGATTATTGTGTTAGAAGGAATACATTATGGACTTACAGGGCGATTGGTGATCAGGTGATCAGGAAACCAGGAGATATTGAATTTTTAATGTATCGACAAATGTTCTGGCTGCAGAAGGCTGGCACTAGAACATGTCTCATAGCCCCCTACCAACATTCAAATACTTCCTCCAGCTGCTCAGACTTACCTGGAGACATTAAGCTTCAAGTCTGGAACACAGATGTTATTATCACAATCCAGCTGAATCTGGACCTGGCGGAAACAGAGGAAATATGGAGGTTACAGTGTATTAGGAGCCATGCCAAGTAAACTACACTGACAAAGCTGTGTCTATATCCCACAAATGTGTCACACTGCCCTATAACATTCATATATCTGCATACTGTATATACGTTTTTGAGTATAATGTTCCATGAATACAGGAGATTTGTAAAAGACTGCACTCAATGTTGAGCTTTTTGGTATCATGCTGAATTCCAAAGTACACAGCCAACAATTATAAAACCAAAGCATTTTTGTGTGTGGTTAAAACTGAAGTGATTTATTACAGAATATTAAAATCTTTTTAAAGGGTTGTTGAATCTTTTCATTTAAATTTTGTAGACCATAAAGTCTGACTTGCTACATAGTACTGTGTAACATCTCACAATGAAGGACTTATTGCCGATAACACGGAAGGCTGCAGACACCTCAGTGCAAGGGCCAGCTAGTGTAACAACTATTAGCAACAAAAGTTAGTGCACCTGAAAGCTGGTAATGCCGCAACTCTTGGTAGAAAGAGAAGGATGTGGATGACCCCTCTGGGAGCCAATGGCAATATATGCGAGGTCAAAGATTTTAATGTTTTGTTGACCTGCAGCATCAATGGGTGGAGTAAATTTCAGTAACCTTTAAATGTGAAGTGATAAATGTAGTATAAATACAATACACTACACCAATCTAATCGTTTACCTGTTTTTACCTTTCCTCAAATGT
>NW_017306301.1:1565924-1607747 GCF_000935625.1 Nanorana parkeri | reverse complement strand
TCTGCTGATCGAACAACCCCACTTTCCTCCTTTCCTTTGCCTTTTCAATTACAGCACAAATGTGTCCTAACCAGGATAGAATGAGCACATATATCACACAGTGCATTGCGTCTGTAATGTTTATATAAGATTTCTGACACAGAGTCAATGTTCACAAATGTCCAGACTATTACAAGTAATATTGTAGAAGAGAAATCTGGTTATAAAAAAGAAGAGTCTTAATTCAAAGGAACCCTGTCATGAGAGAAACATAAATGCTGCAATTGCAGACTGCTTGCTTGCCAGATCATGCTTGCTTCTATACTCCGAATCACTAACCCAGAACAAGTATGCAGATAAGGACTTGGGACTTTTTCAGGCAGTGACTGGAAGCAGGCAGAGGGGCAGCATAACAGACAGGATACAAGTGATTCAGATTAAGCAGAGGGACAGCCTAAAAGACCCATACTTCTCATGACAGGTTTTCCTGAACCACAGTTATCTACAATGACTAAGGAAGAACCAAAAATAAAAAAATCTGATTTATAAAAGGACATAGAAAATTCCATGGGCACATCTTAGCCAACAACATTTTTACAGGTTCACGGTATAGCAATAGACATATAGAGTATGTGCATCTAACCTTCTGTTCAATATGGTTCTTAGTTTTGTAATTGAAGATTGGCAATAACCCATGTGCATCAGGAGGTGCCTGAGAATCCAGGGAGAAGTTTAGAGAGACAAAGATTGGAGAGAGCTTGTCCCGAAACTCTGATTCATTCTGAAAAGAAACAAATACAAAATGAACTCCAATTATATTTAGGAATACTGCGGCAGAAGATCAGAACAAGCCATACTTGAACGTTACAGATCTGGGCTCCTTCCACCCACCTTGTGTCCTTACCATAACAAACACGTAGTGCAGAACAGCAGTACACATGCTGACAGATCGGAAATGTAGCTGGTTAAAAGCATAACTGCCTGGACTGAGGCCAATTTTACAGATCTTGGATTTGCTTTTCTTCAGCATTCCTAACTTATATAATTTAAGACTTGTACAAAAATAATAGATTGTGGAAGTTCAGGAAGTGCTGACCAAGTACAGTTTCATGGATTCATTAAGAAAAACAAACTACAGAATTTATGGGACTGATTTTAGAAGCTAGGGCACTGGATGGGAGGAGTCATCAAAATTGCATAAACAGTTCAACTTTTACACACGTAGTCTTAAGGAGTGAGTGAGCAGTTCATTTTAGGACCCCACTTTTTCACAATTAAAGAGAATATCCCTTATTGAACGTGTTAGGGAGATCCAGAAAGTAGCAAACACTTGATATTTGGGAAGACCATGACTAGAAAAAAAAAACCACAACAAAACAAAACAAAAACTAATCTATTAGTACCATTTTCATGCCACATTTCTTTCTTCCTGTAGCTTACAAATAGTTACAGAAAAACAAAAGACAAAGTTTTAAACATACATGCTTGTTGTCATGGAGGGCCTGTTCACACCAAGGCCATATATTAATCGCATGGTTCCATGTGTTCAATGCAAAATACCGTGCTATGCACCTACAGTGCGATACAGTTCATTTGAATGGCACCCCAAATGCGCCTCCCACGCTGTACCACAATACTGTGCATTGAGGTGTGGCAAAAAAAATGCGTGCATGCACAATGCAGGAAATTGTGGTACTGTGCGGTGTGTTCAAGTGCATTGGTGTCAACGGCCTGGATTGTTTCTAGAAAGAAAATAAAAATAAAAAACTAGGTCAGTTAGTGTTTCCATTTCCTCCTAGACATCACCCATCTTAGGAGATCCCCAAAGAACACCGAGTGAAAATACAGGCAAAACCACAAATGTAGTGTCTAGAAAAAGGTGTGGAGACTATGAATAAAAAGACTCTAACTTGGTGCTTTTTGGAGATCTTTACTTTATGCCCCAGTTGGGAAGCAGACTGGTTCCATAAGGAGGATGAACTGGAAAGCATGTGCAGATTAGGTATGCAAAGCACCCTTCATTATATTTGAATCTCCACACACAAAGAACAAACAACCAGTGAAAAGGTGACGGGACCTTTTTAGCCCTAAGAAGAGCCAAGCAAACAAACGTATTGCTCCCCCCTCCCTTTTAGAGTGTATTTAGTTAACCTTCTTTGTAGCGATGCTGCCAATTTAGATGCAAACAAGGAGGTCTCCTTTAAGAAAAGTCAGATTAATTACCTTAAGGTAGATCTTCATCTCACTGCATTGCTCCTGGCCTCCATTGCGTAAAAGTATATTCTGAGTAAGGTGGGGAAGGTTGGATTTTAGGAACAGTGCTCTCCTTACAGCCCCTCTCTGCTTCATAGAGTCCAGCTGCAGCTCTACATTAATCCCTAAGAGACATACACAGCTCATGGTCTTAAGCATTAGATCATACAACACATGCATTCAGACAGAGAAGAAAAAAAAAAGGTTAAAAAAACCCCACAATGTATAAAAAGGTGCATATACTCACCAATCGTATTAGGCACATGTTTTCCTGAAGCATTCAGGCAGAAACTGAGGTTTACACTGAAAAGGAAGACAAGCATAAAGAAATCCAGATGTGGAAAGTTTAAATGAAAGAATCAAATTGTTTCAGACACTAAAAGAATTCTAGAACAGCCACTAAAGCAAAATGAACACATTCTACTGCTTTACTTTATACAGACAAAAAGTCACATGCATCTAGTCGCATTTGCATGCACACATCGAGATCCCCCACTTTGTTTTGTGCCAGGTGGGTGTATGAATAATACAAGTGTATAGAAAGAGTGCAGGCTCCGGTTGGCAAAAGCTTCGAGCAGCAGCTCGCTATATACTGCGGCGTCTCAGTATACCGCGAGCTACAGCTCGCGGTATACTGAGCCTAGGGTGACGGGAGGACGCTAGTTTGTGTCCTCCCGTCACCCTAAGGAGAACTATGGGGAAAAGACTTAACCCCATAGTTCTTCAATGGCAAGAATTGTGCCTTATTTGTCCTCAAAAAACAATATACGTACCTTAGGACAAGGTTACCGAAATCAACAGGCCTGTAGCTAAAAATATTAGAGTGCTTTGGTCAATAAGGGGCAAACAACTGCTAGTACTAAAAGTGGTTAAAAAAAAAAAAAAAAAAGGTAAAAAAACTATGGAATACCCATTCCTCAGATTTTGGCAGTTTCTGGAGAGTTGCATCATTCGGTTGAGCTTTATATGTATTTATTATTAAGAGATGGGAAAGTTTGGGAAGATTAAGGTTGTACCAGGAGCAATGAGAGTTTAAAGTCAGATCCCCCCTCCCCCCACAAAAAAAATATACGTCATTGGGTGACTCCGCTCCCATCCATGAAGGAAATAGGACCTGATTCTTGAAGCTCATTGTTACTACACATTTTGTTTATTTTTAAACTAAAAAGGAAGCTATTCAAAACAAATGTGACCCATACCAAGTGACAAGTCAGCGAGATCATATGACCACTCTGCTGCTTGTGTTTCCACACAATTTATTTAGTGCATATAAAACAACTGATGGATACCAAGACATTACAAGATGATCAATTAAACACAACATCTCCCTTCAGGTAAAGGCACCGACAAACTGGAGGGGAGGTAAGAATTCAGCCAACATTTTCCAAGTTAGAACCATAAGAATCTAAACGTTTCTCCATTTTAGGCTGGTTTGACTTTAGACGCTGAACTCTAGGCAGATATAAAATACACAAATAAATGGAGCTATGTGAGCAAACGTTCTTACATTTTTTTCGCCCCACACAATCAGCTTAAAAGGAGAATTATGAGGCGAGTGAAAATCACTAAGCCTTATAGTTCTAGCCGACCTGTGACAATGAAGCTGTCACACGTCGGCTCAATAGATCGGGAAGTGAGCGAACACATACAGTCGCTCGCCCACTTCTCGATCTATCCCCGCAGGGATCCCCCCTACCCTGTCCGAACCCCCTCTAGATGGGCAGAGCCAGCTGTTACTCACGCAGCTGGGGGGATTTTGACAATCCCGGCTGCGGCATCTCAGTATACCGCAAATACTGAGCTTAGGGTGACAGGACGCTAGTTTGTGTTCTCCCGTTACCCTTAGGAGAACTATGGGGAAAAGCCCTGAGCTCATAGTTCTCCTTTAAGTACCTGAACTCCACTTAGTATTAGGCCCCTGCGGTCCCTTGTAAAGCAAAGTTCAGAGAGCAACACAAGGAGCCAATCAGGTGTGCCACAAAGCAAAAAGCATGCGGATAGGAGGAGAGCAGAGAGATGCAGTGACAACTTCATCAGTTTGCAGCTTCTCCTTTCACTGCCCAGTCAGAGAGAGAGCAGGGAAGAGACCTAAAGTGAAAGCAAAAAACTGCAACCAGGTCCCCTCCCCTGCTAGGCGGGGCTGTGCTGTGGCAGAGCTGTGTAGATCCCAAAGAATGAATAGAAAGGATGCATAGGAATAAATGCATATCCTTTAGAAGGTAAAACTGCTTCAAATGCATTATTTCATCTGTGCAATTAGCCATTTGCCTGGAGTTTAGCTTTAAAGGAAGCAAGTGGGCTGTTCTTGATTGCAAAACTGGTCCCTGGTCTATTAAGTATTCACATTTTGTCTTCAGATTAACTTCAGAGCACCCAGTCATAACCAAAAGCCAGATGTACTGTTATGTAATTAGTAACTACAACTGCCATGGCTGTGCCCTTACCTACCTAATCTTCATGTAATGAAAGCCCTAACCATAACAGAGAATATTTTCTCTGTACCTAAATGGTGACAGCAGTTTAAAATTGTGATCTCTCAATGCATTGAGGATTATTTATGGGAACATGGGTGGATCAAACCAAGTGTTTTTCTGCACAGCAGGCTAAAGTTTGTTTTCTTAGATAATAAATAAATGTAATAAAAAAAACAAAAAATCTGGCTGGCTTTCTAGGGCATCTCCACAATCCTCCAGCAAAGGTCAGTAAACACACTTCAGGTCAATCCAGTTTCTGGCCTTCTACTGACTTCAGATCATGTTTAGACATTTGTACTTAAATGTTGGGCTATGTATACAGCCCTCTAAAATGAAGTCTAAACTCTAGTTCAAGAGCAGAAACATCCACTACAATGACAAACTGCAGAGAGGTTAAGCAGCTGGTTTCTAGAGCCATTCACAATTGCGTATTCATTGAGGCATGAGGCACTGTGCCAGGCTTTACATTGCTCCCTAGCAACAGCCTACTACTGTGTTCTAAAAATATAAGTTATCAGAACATAATCAAATGAGCTCACTAAGCGGCACTTATGTTCTGATAGATACAGTAACCTTCTGACCATCAGGTTAAAAGAAGTATAACCATTGCAAAGACAAACACCAAGTCAAAGCCTATTAACCTCTATAACACTGTCACTTGAGAGTAAAAGGTTACACAATGATCAAAAACAGATATTACACTACAAAAGGACTCTGTGTGAAACAAACCACACAGTGCTCAATATTAAGAAATAAATTGTACTATGTATAAAAATTTGTAAGCTCCTCAATGCTACCACAATCAAGAACCACCCTCTAGCATACAACCACCTACTCCTTCAGTCTACCACAACCAAGAAAGAACCATCTAGCAGGAAGCCACCTACTCCTTCACTCTACCATAAGAACCATCTAGTATGCACCCATTTCTCCTCCACTCTACCGTAACCAAGACAGAACTAGCTAGCATGTAGTCACTCACTGCTCCACTCTACCATAACAAGAACCATCTAGCATGCAGCCACCTACTCCTTCACTCTACCCACAACCAAGAACCACCTAGTATGCAACCAGCTGCTCCTCCACACTACCATAATAAGAACCACCTAGTATGCAACCAGCTACTCTTCCACACTACCATAATAAGAAAGAACCACCTAGTATGCAACCAGCTACTCCTCCACTCTACCATAATAAGAAAGAACCACCTAATATGCAACCAGCTACTCCTCCACTCTACCATAATAAGAACGAACCACCTAGTATGCAACCAGCTACTCTTCCACACTACCATAATAAGAAAGAACCACCTAGTATGCAACCAGCTACTCCTCCACTCTACCATAATAAGAAGGAACCACCTAATATGCAACCAGCTACTCCTGCACACTACCATAAGAAAGAACCACCTAGTATGCAACCAGCTACTCCTCCACTCTACCATAATAAGAACCACCTAATACGCAACCAGCTACTCCTCCACTCTACCATAATAAGAAAGAACCACCTAATATGCAACCAGCTACTCCTCCACTGTACCCACAACCAAGAAAGAATCATCTAGTGTGCAGCCACCGACTGCTTCAATCCACCATAACAAGAAAGAACCGTCTAGGCTGCAGCCACTTACTCCTTCACTCTATCATAACAAGGAAGGACCATGTAGTATGCAAGCACCTACAGCTCCACTCTACCATAACAAGAAAAAGCCTGAATCCAGAGTGAAACATGCAATCAGCACTTTTCAGAAAGTAACAAGAGTTCCTTAAATGGTATCTTACAACATTTTAGAATGACAAAAAACAGCCTGAAGAGGCATAGGACAATGTACCACCCACACCACTCACAAGCACACGGAGGTCTTGCGATTGACATTTCTGCAGACAGATGCTAAATTACCACACATAGCAGTAAAAACAAAATTAGATTCCAAGTTAAAGAATAAACATGCATCAAGAGGCTAGATTCAAACAATGTTAATGTGATATGCGCATTAACCTGCATAGCAGTAAGACCATGCATTTATTTTGAATAGGTTTTCCACACACCTCAAGCTTGTTCTAAAACAGCTGCAGTATTGTTTTACTGTAGTGCACCGCAACATACAAAATGCTTCACATCTGTGAATTGCGGCGCCATTAAAAATGAAGGGCAATAGAGTGCACCATGTATTGTGCTTTTGTGTGTGCTGCAGTAACGCATGTTACCGAATTGCACATGTCAGAATGGTACTAGACTGTCTTTCAGAATACTATTTCAATACAGAGAATAACAAAATGTTAAACGGCAAAATTTTGCACTCACCACGATACTGGCATATTTTTGTTATCAACCACAGTCATGCATGTCTTCTCCTCAGGGTTTATCATAGTTGAAGAGATGGACAGAGAGGCGCTGGCATGAACAATTGGACGCCCACTGCAGAAATGAATATTAACAGAAAATGTGATTATAGTGATATTAGAGTCCAGCTTTTCCCTGAATCATTAGCGGTTCCTGAAGAATGCAGACATAAGAACTCAATAGTCATTAAATGGAATCATATATAGATACATTTCCAATTACAGGAAGATCAACTAAAGGAGGAAGCAGGTTTTTTTTTCCCCAGAAGGTCTAAGCCAGACTATTACCAATGACAACTACGTTTACTGTTCTACTTTATATGTCACCGAATACTTCTGAAATGGCAGAAAACATACTCCCAGATAGCTGCCACACTGCGTCTTATGTATCAAAGCGTCTACAGCTAATGTCACACAAATATTCGCTTTAGACGGCGATTTTGAAATAAGCTTTCTTGAAGCCCTTAAAGTAGTTGTGGTCATTTAACTTGATATAGTGGACCTAAAGTACAGCCCCTCACATCTCCAAAGGGCCACATATAATATTCAATAAATGTCATGGTGCACAAAGCTGTCAGACTGCAGACATGCTGCAGGAGATGGTCAGAGCCAAAGGGCATACTACACAGCATGGTCAAAGACCGCAGACATGCTGCAGGAGATGGTCAGAAACGGCAAACACACCGTGAGTGTTGGTAGAGACTAGAGACATGGGTCAGGAGATATAGACTGGGGACACATTACACAAGACTACGAGAGATCACTGCTATTACAGTCCTTTTTGAAATTGGCGCTTCCACATTTGTGCACCCTACAGCCCTCAGATATATCTCTGTCAGCAAGATCCAGTGTAAAAGATCACAGAAGAAAAAACACAAAAATCATTGACAAAGAAAAAAGTAAGATACTGTGAAGGAAAAAAAAAAATGTAACTGCTAAAAGCCAGCCTAAAGAATATTTTTCCTTCACTGGCTTAAGTAAGCACCAAAACCTAGAAAAGTGCCTGCAGGGATCCTGAGAGCTTCACAATCATTGTCAAAGGGCTGCAGGCTGGACACCAGGGCCTTAAAGAAATGGTCACCAACAAAAACCACAGGTAAAATTAGAGAATCTCGTGTTTTAAATTGATTACTCTCAGGAAATTTATTTTCATAAATTATTTTTATTCACATGCATTGCGACTCTGAACTTGCTAGAAAATTTGACTACTTTAGAAGAGTCTCTTCCCTAGCGCACTTCCTCCCGCATAGCATGTCATAGCCCTCTCATCTTCTGGTAGTCCAATTACTCTGTGCTGGTCCAGCTTCTCTGCCCTACATATCATTTTAGGTAGCAGTTGGAGAGGAGTGAAATACTATAGAATGCCACTTGTGACCGCTCTGTCTGCTGGGGCTGCTGACATTGCATCCAAGCTGGCATCACTAATCAGGAGTCAGAGGTTTTGGAGGTCTACACAAAGAAGGCTTTTACAGGTAAAAAAAACAAACAAAAAACATTAAAATGTGTTAAATGCACATGTAATCCTATAAAAATATTGTTGTAGAAATAATTGGCCTGGCAACAAAGGTTTGTAAATGAAAGAACCAGATGTTTTTCAAAAAATCTAACTGCTCTGTCTATATAAAATCAGCCAGATTCCAAGCATACTTACCGGTACACTAAAGCTTTGTCAACACCAAATGCACCCACAATAAGGTCTAGAAAAAAAAAAACCAAAAAAACATTTAACATGAGATAATTGGAAAGGGCATATGCAAGTAAATTAAAGTGCAAAAATTGAGGGCTTGGGTTTTATTAAAATCAGTAACTTTAGTTTTAGTGACCGATACACTGTGATAATGTAATATGGGAGCTGCCAATGCGGACTAGTTTTTCATGGTGCAAGTTCAGGGTTGTGATCATTATTCTTACTTTTATACTTGGCAAGTCAGAGACTCAGAACCACCATGTGCATGTCAGGTGTTCTTGAATCTGAAATACAGGTTAGCTCTGCATCATTGATTCAACGAATAGCTGAACTAACATGAACAGCCCCGGAGCTTGCCCCATCAGAAAAAGTGAGCAATTGAAGCTTCCGTATTTATATCCTGATAGGTTCTTTGCACATTGGGGGAACAGTACCGTTATTAGGTTGACATACCTGGATACCCATTGCCATCAAGGTCTTTTCCTCCTCTGGTGGAAAAACCGAAGAACGCAGGTTCCGGTGAACTGCCCCACATCCCTTCCAGCACCTGGGAAGGTTTAGGGTTCAGGCCAGCAGCATTGCCATTGAAGATAAAAACTGCTCCCCTGCTGTCTTTACCATCAAATGGAGCACCAATGGCGATATCTGAAAAGTAACATTCTATTTTATTGCTGGTTATAAAAAAACAAACTAAAGCTGTAAAATATTCAGCACATCTTTCACCAACACTGGATGCTCAAAAGATACTAAATTCTAGCAGAAGCAGCACTGCTTATTGCACAGAAAACTTCAGTTAGGTCCCAGAACTAAAAATTCATCAACAGCGAATTTCTGGTGCTACATATTAAGTCACAGGGGCAAACAAGACACCTTATAATAAAAGTCTAAGGCAAAGTTAAGAAACAGAATCAAAAAGAAGAGAAAACAGAATGAATGCAAATAAAGAGCAAGTGAGACAGCAAAAACAAAAAATCTAAATATATACATTTTTTTTTTACATCTTTCTTTAGTTACCATTAAATCCATCTTGATCCAAATCTCCCAAAAAAGCAATAGAACTACCAAAGCGGCCATATTCGTGCTGTCCAGTTAGGACCATGGATGGAGTACTGGACATATTGTAATCTTGCAGGTAGATATAGACACGTCCCACCTCCTGAATTCTGCCATCATGGGTTCTCTCCATAAACAGAGGAGCACCTATTATCAGGTCATCCAATCTGCACCAGATAAAAACAAACTATTAAATGCATGACTATATAATGCCAGTTACAACTTCAGTCGATATTCAGGCACCTATAAATTCTTAAGAAAAAAAAACGCATACAGATCAACTCTTTATAACCCAGTGAACTGCTATCTATCCACAACTGCTACTGCATAGTACTGGCAGAAATTAAAGTATACCTGTCTATTGAGGAATTTGGAAGATGCCAGTATTGGACTACATTTGAATACTCCATCTTGTGTTATTTATGAATCACAAATTCCCATTCTCTATGCTTGTTCCAGGTCAGTGACTCAGACAGTATCAGGTCAAACTATCAACATGACAGCCAGGCAAATGGCCTTCTCAAAAGGAGAGGTTAGCAATGCAGCCTACATATAAAACTTATGACAAATTTGTTTTGTAATCCTGAAACAGCTGCATCAGATTAGTTAGATGGTTCAGTTTCCTGTACTAATCAGTGCAAGATATGAAGCAATAGCTTGTAATGGCTTACCCATCATTGTTGAGGTCAGTGGCTGCCACAGCATAACCAAAGTATGAAGCCATCTAAAGATTAAAAAGAAAGAACATTTTTTTATTATATATCCCTTGTCTACTCATTTGTTCACATTCATCTCTAATCCCACACAAATATATAGTCATACCATCTTCACCACTAAGGCGGGTGTAATTAATGCCACATGGGTTTATGGGGTCACCGAAGCGTCAGTGACCCTGTTATAATGGTGGGGTGTGCCTCAATTTACTATTAAATTAGGATTTTATACAGCATGATAATTAGGCAAATCATTGCATTCATGTTCATTATATAGATAGGAAAATGGTGATTTGTTCTCTCATCCTATTTCTAGACAATGAAGTCAGGCCTGGATCTGAGAAAAACAGGCTCAGGCCTAGAAAGGGAAGTGTTTAGAGAGAACATTTTTAGAATGCAACAGTGTTATATTGAGAATAATCATATATATTATCTGTTTGTATTTAAGTTTGATCTGAATGTGGCTTACTCTGTACTAAATCATTTGGGATGTGAGCATTTTAAGTGCTCAGTGTAGGAAACGTAAAGCATTGGGGCATTCGGCAAGAATAAGGCAATTCTGCTCTTTGAGAGTATTTCACAGATCAGGTGCGCATTAAGTTCGGGGTAAGGTTAGAGGAAGAACTTGGTCATGTTTCAATGTTAGCGGTCAGCCCGCTAACATTAACCCAAGTGTCAGAATTTGTGTTCAACTCTGTTAAGTTTAAGTTAAGGTTAGGGACAGGATTGGGTTTTTTGAAACGTTAAAGTAATGCTAAAGTCAAAAGGTTTTTAAGTGATTTGGTGTCCAGTGTGATCTGCAAAAATAGTGCATGCAGCATTTTTGCAGATCGCACTGGACCAGAACACAGGCACTAGCGTTCAGGTGATTGGGGTGCGGGCATAGCTGCAGTGCCATTGACTTTAATGCACCACCACGCCCTCTCCCACCCCTGAACGCAGGAAGCCAGTTTGCGCTCCAGTGCGTTTGAGGCCGACCGCTCTGCAACACTCTGGTGTGAACCGGCCCTAAATCACTTAGCTGCCTCTCTTGATAAAACATTTCCTGCAGAATTAGCTGGCCCCCTGAGCAATGGCCCTGATATTCTGTTTTTGGATAGCTCCTTTCCCTTGCAGGGTCCTATGGAGCCACCTTTGTGTTAGTAAGCTGTGTGTGTTGCCACAAATTAGACAATCGGGGCAAGTCAGTCCCCTGCTTCTCCCACCTCCAAGCTAGTAGATAGACAGCTGCTGGAGACAGTGCTGACCCTTGTGATTTTGTACTGGACAGGGGGTTCAGGAAGGCAAAAACCAAGTTGGAGCCAGCTGTTTGGAAACATGATGACTAAGTGTCTGGGCAAAAATGTATAGAAATACTTTGCTGAGCAATGTCAATTTATTTGATATGGTTCATTATCGGGGGGATTGCAAGTTTTATAATACTTAAGGATTAATTCAGCCTTGGGTTACGGTAAGTTACTTTCTTTTTAAACGTTCTGAGTGGGGGAAGGCCTAGAGGCTTTGTCTGGTTTTTATTGCTTTTGGGAGATTTTCTATGCCCATGACCACTGTTGCTGGGATAGAATGAGATAAAATAGGGACATTTTTACACTCAATTCTTTGGTCTGCAGTTACACTTTAAGGTGCAGATCAACGTAAGGAGAAATGCTTGGGTCATATTAAAGGATGGATTTCATTTTCATTTATACCAGTATACCACCCCAAAAAACAAACGTTTTTTCCCAACATATTAAAATTGTTTCTTCCATGGAATAAATAATATATATAATTTTTTTTTAATGTAGACAGTTGCAGTAATACTTTATAAATCAAATAGGAAATACATTAATGTAGAAGCTGCATACTTACTTGCTCTCCTGAGAAGTTGTACAAGGATTTCAGATTGGTGCCATTTAGAATAGTTACCTTTAAAATAAAAAGGTGTTTGTTGTTACTGAACATAATTCTGAATACACAAACCAATTCTACTATAAGTCCTGTGCATTTTCTTTGGATACATTTCTATAGGCAAGCTCAAGACTTCATTCACACCCAAGCATGAGCACAGCAACAAGTGGTTCTTTTGCATTGTATTGCATTTTATGCACTACTTCGTAGTAGTAAAGAAGCAAAATTGAAGAAAATGCACGCCAACATGTTTACAAGCATTTTTCAGGTGCTCCTTTAAAGCCCATGGCGTCACAATACTTGATTCTGCTCCTGTATTTAGCAAATAGCATTTTAGCTGAGTGTTCAGATGTGAATAGGCACTATACAGTAGTAGTCAATGGGATGTAGCGTCAATCTTTGGGCTACTAAACACTCAGGTGTGAATAGGTACCAAGTCTTCACATTATACCCATCTAGCATACAAAGCATGTAAATAGCAATTTTCAAAAGCCAGCTCCATACAGTTGAATGTGTACCTAAAGCTGCCCACACACCTTACAATTATCTGCAGATTTTCTATGGTCAGATGGAAAAGGTGCAACAGATTCCTCCTTCTGCACTTAACTGTGTGGATGGAGTAATCTCCACCTGGGCCAATCTGTTGCACTTTTTCCATCTGACCACAGAAAATTTGTGTGGGCACCTTAAAGCTGAAGACATTGACTGAGTGGATTACAGAAACCATGCACCTATATTGCCCGCACATCAAATTATTGGTTTCACTCTTCAGTGATATGAACACCATTGAAGATGGCTTTGTAAAACAGTATCGCAGTTACATCTACAGTAATTCAAGCACATGATCTTTCATCACAACTGACAATCTTTCTTTGTGAATGGCTAGTTCCACTGTGTGATTTAATGATGAAAATCTCCCTAGAAATCTGTGGACAGTTAAGGGAATGAATTGTACAGTTATATCATCGAGCTGCATGACTCATAGATTTGCAGCCAGAAGAGCAGGAAAGCACAACTACTCTATTAAAAAATACCACTACAAAACAAGTAATGAGTATGTGTACAAATATATAAATCACAAAATACACATAGAAACAGGGTTTACAGTCAATAACACAGGCACTGGCATGTCTGACCCAAATCTACAAGTGTATACCCAGCTTTAGGCTTACTTTTACATTATGTTTAAGTGCATAGAAAAACAGGACCATTTAAATAGTAATTAATTCTTACATATCCAAAAGTCATATTTCCTTTTGGGACTCCGGCCACAAAATCTGCAATGGAGAGAGAAAAAAAAAAAATGGGGTTAAAAACTGGTGAACTAGAAAACATGGTACTTCATAGATGTTATTTTGGGTCTACCAATGTACAGTTATTGATTGACAAGTCAAGATTCCGACAGGCAACTAGAATTAAAAAATTAAATACTGGCTATTCGATAACTCATCGAACTATGTGCAGCAAGAAAAACTATATATTTGTTAAGCAAATCATTAACAATGTTATAGAAGCACATGGTATCCTTGATTTTATTTTTAATTATAAAGTCCTAACCACATTCAATATTTTTTTTGGTATGCAATATCTTAGCACTGTATAGCTATATGGTATTATCCCCTGTAATTGAAGCATTTACCTAAACCTACTGTACTGCTTTAATGTACAGCCTAGTATAACCCTATAAGATATCACCACTCATTTCTTTACATTTACTAATTTGCTCTCATTTAAACAGTTTTCACAGTATAGCTTGACATTTTCTTCTCCCCGTGTGGTCACTCTTCATAGAGAGTTTTCCCAAAAAATAAATACAAGCATTATATACAATTGAAAAAATGAAAACCTACAGCATAGGAAACATGCAACTCCGGATGGGCATTTTCAGGGAGCAGTAGGCTAAGTACCCTGTATATAGAATGAATTTCTTTAAAAAAAAAAACCTGCTTTCGGATCTGTGGTCAACAGTTCAGCTCATTACAAAAATGTACTATAAAAAAGAACATAACTGTGCTGGTAAGTTTCGCAAAGAGTGACTCACCCTCGGTGCCATCTCCACTGAACTCACCAACTGCAACAGAATATCCTGAGAAAAAGAACATAAAAAGCAAACAATTCAGAGGAAACAAGATAAAAGACCACTGAGACGTGCATGTCTGATACATAGTATAACAAGGACTACTACAAGTATAAAAAGCATAGCCACATCTAGAAGTGAAAACCCTGGTGGCTAAAGCTACTTACATTTTATGCATCTGCAGCTTTGGCTGCTGCCTATTTGATGATTTGTATGTAGCACAAGGAATGGGAAATCAAGCACTCTCAGCGGAGACCCTGCTGCCAGCTTGCTTTTGTGCTGTGTTAACAGAGCTGAATAGATGTAACTTTGTCAATGGACAACTATTTCTAAAGGCTGTACAGCAGCACACGCTCCAAGTGCCATTTGTTGACATTAAACCTCCCTGAGAACAAGATTACAGAACCAAAAAGGGCCAGGTCAATTGAAGTGCAATTGATCAGCCTACAGATAATAGCCTGAGCCAACACTTAGCACTCTTAAAAGAAAATGAAGTGTGCTCTGCTATACAATTTATATAACAAAGACCTACAACCTTTGTAGAAACAAATTGAAATGCAAATATTTTCTCACCATTTTGAAATGCTCAAATTGTTATCACAAGTTGGAAGCGTATTTAAGCTTTAAAATGTATTTCCACTTTTGCATGCAAATTGGGATAACACCTACTTTGTTACGTGTTAACACTCACATAGGACTTAAACTGTAAGCAATCTTTTAAAATTTTAGTTTGAAGTGCTTTTTTACTTGCTTAAGACATCCTTCCTGGCTTCCCCCCTATGTAAAGTTAAACAGGAGGTGGTGGGGAGTTATGTTTACTCTAATTAACCATTTCTGTACTGTGCTGACAGATCTTAGTTGTAAATTAGATTTGAACACCGTTGGTCCTAATAAAGGCTTAGAGGCTTGGAAGCATTGTATGTTAATAAAGAAGCTCAGTCTGCTCCTCAGTTTGTCCCTCTACTTTCACTTAAACTGCTCAAAGTACCCTGAAATCTGAACAAAGGCCTTCACCAAATATCTAAATGGTAGGCAATTTTTTTTTTTTTATTTTTAGGTATGATCCGTAAATGGGAACACAAAACATATAAGGGGGTTTCTCAAATTTGACAGCAAAAGGTGGAAATACACTTTAAGACTGCAGATATAAAAAAACACAACATTAAAATGTCTCACCTAAGTAACTGTCATCATAAGAGCCATGTGCTTGGCGGGTGTGCATTTGTCCTTTAATCTCCAAGATAAAGTATTCTGGGTAAAAAGATTTCCTGATTTCATCTTCAGTTGCTGTAATCACCTGACCTAAAACAAAATGCAAAAATGTTAGCTAATTTTCATCTATTCATAAAAGCGGAAACAAAATCATAAGTTTCAAAATGAGAGTAAACCGGTTGTGCACTGCCTGAACTAGAAGCATCACAATTTTCACCCATTGGTGGTGGGAATTAGGGCAGCAGGACAGAGTTGGGGATCAGAGCAGTGGTACGGAATTGGAGAGTGAACGTACAACAGGTTTCCAACTAAGGAGTGGACTTCTGGGCGCAGCAAAAACAAAAGTCATTAGTAAACTAACAAGTCAAGTCAGGTTCTGTTTTGATAATTCCAGCACCTTCAGATGTCAGCTACACTATTCTCCAGCCTTTGACTTACTGTGCATACTATGCGATATGAAGCATGGTGTACATTTACGGTTTGTGTTGAGAACAGTAGAAAAAAGCTGGTATGTCCGCAACATGCTGGTAAGTCCTCAGGTGGAAAGCAAGACTGTGCGATATAGGAGGTTACATCGCTTTTCTTCTTGACCTCTTCTGCCAAAAGGGTATCCAAACAATAATGCAGCTATTCTTGAGGCTTATACGACTGGTGCGAGTTCTATCTTTACCTAAATATTGATTCCACCCTAAAATTCCCTGCCTCCTCTAGAACATGAACTGGACTCCTCTGTAATGCTAGATAATCAAGAGAATGTCCACATCATGGTTAAATAAGATCAGTTTTTTTTTATGTACTTGCAATTCGAGAGATAGCCTTCTTCTGAAAATGCTAGTTGTCCAACAATGGTCTCCCTAGAACTCTAGCCATGTGGGATTAAAGAATAACCAGATGATCCATTTCAAAGAAAAAAAGGGAATGGTAAAATCACCAAAATAGAACTCCAATTCATAAAAGTGTGCAAAACTAAAGCTAAAAAAAATAAATAAAATAAAAAAAAAAGTTAGTTATCTTCTTTAGAGCCCCGTTTTATGCCCTACAGCCCTCCCTCCAATCCTGGGTACTTTTCCCAGTATAGCAAGTCAACACCCACCTCCACTTCCTGTGCTTTCCCCTGTACCATTATGGTTTAATCACCGACATGTAACATGCATGCAGCAAGTGAAAGTACAGATTTTGCATCTCTATTTTTTTGGGATTAGCAACTGAATGCATTGGTGTAAAGCAACACGCAAGCAACCAGCAATTCTGTGCACAGTCAGCGACGGCCTCCCATTTCAATCATGAAAGATGAACTTTAACTGCCTGTATTATCAAATATATAAAATAGATAAAATTCCTTTCCGGTTATTCACAAAACATAACAGTTGGTCATACACAAATATGTATTAATAAATGTGATAAACACCGATATTAGATACAGCAACGTATATTTAGGTAAAATAATTACAGGACAACTGTACCTTGCCAAAAATAACTGCCAGGTCCTCCCAGTAATACTCTTCCACTCTGAAAAATAAATTAAATAAAAACAGAATAGGAAAGTAAGCCAGTGGGATTTAAAATCTAATTTATGAAAAGGAGCCAGATTATCCAGAATGCAATAATTGTAACAGTACATTTCAATTAAACAAAGGCTCCACGTAGAACCTGTTGAAATGGAACCCAGAATGCCAGCAATGCAAACCACTATGCCAGTGTCTGACACTGTTTTATAACCGCATTGTTATAGTTATAAAGGCCAACATATTTATTTAGGCCAAAAGAACATTAAAAAAGTATGATGCTCTAGGTCGTAAAACCACCCAGTTCTTGTGCAAGACAAAAAAGGTTCTTTACAGGACAAAGCTGCCATTTGACACATGCCTTGCAGAAGTGATGGTGACATGGAATGGAAAGGTAACCTTGTAAGAGCGGAAAGGGGAATGTCCCTGACCAGTTCAAAAAGGTGGAGTTTTAGGAACCAAGAGAACCAAATTAAAACCCTGCAAAGTAACAGATGAATGAATAGTGGCATACACATGTGACACCATGTACAAAATGTTCAGGGCCATGCTGTTAAAGCGAGTGACCAAAAAGCAGGGTGGTAAACCGGTCCTTAAGACAGACTATCCAGATCTCGAAAGGCCCACAGAGCTTCTGATCAGGTCCGAGTACCATGTCTGCCTGTACCAATGCAGAGCTGTACGGATCACTGGAATGCCCTTCATCTCAATGCTGTAGGAGCATAGGAGGAGGATGGAGTTACAGGAAAGGAAAGGTGTAGATCAGGCTGTATTGATCCCACAAAACCACCAAAGCATCCACTGCGTCTGCAGGAGGATCTCTGAACCTGGAGAGGAACCTTTCTAGTTTGTTGTTGAATCTTGAGGCTTGAATCTTGAGGCCAAAAGGTTCACATTTGGCATCTCCCACCTGTCACACAGGTTCTCAAACACCTTTGTATGTAGGGGCAACACCCCTGGGTCCAAGTGCTGCTGGCTGAGACAGTCTGCCTGTCAATTCTCCATGTCAGCTTAGGACAGAATTCTTTCCACCTCTCTTGCTGTGACAAGGCTTCTGGTTGCTCTTTGGTGGTTGATGCACACCACTGTTATGACATTGTCCCACTGGATCCTGATCGGGTGACCCTCCAGTCAGGATCTCAAGCATTATAGGGACAGCCATATAGTCCAAAGCTCCAGAAGGTTAATTGGGAGATGGGATTCCTATGGTGTTCAAGTCCTCTGTACCAACAAGGTGTCAAGGACTTCTGCCCAGACCATCTGGCTAGCCCCAGGGCTTGTGGAGAAAGTGGGCTCTTGACTTGGGTTTTGCCATAGAGGTTAAAGCCTGGGGCTAACCAAGGAATTCTTGTTGGCCTCAGAGGGAGGGCGGGGGGATTGTTTAAACAGAGCCCAAGAATTATGGCAGGTATCAGTAAAATCCAAGAACATGTAGTTTACATCCTTCACATGTCCCCTACAACTGAAATATCAATTTCAGGTGGACTGACCTGCACAAATGCACATTTTTGCAAACAGACACACAGTGGTCTAATAATAAAAGCAGTAAATGTAACCAAACACTATTGGTGAATCATTTACCATTTTGCCATTTAAAAAACCCATGCGCCTAGAAGATTGACCTGCAGAGAATGTTAGCGGAATGTCAGATTCACTACTTTATTGATATGCCCCATGGGGTTATGAGATAGTATACAAGTCACTATACTAATATAATATCTGGGGTTTTTTAAAGGGTTACAAAATACAGTTCTGTTAGGAAGGACAACTTTAAGTGTCTAGGGGGAACATAAGTTAGCACCACCAAAATCACACCCAGACCATAACATAACCTCCACCGCCACAATACTTCTACCATCATACACCACACACAAAACATAACCTCCACCCTCATACATGGATTAAACTACCTTTGTAAATTCAGCAGAGAAGCCACCTTGGCAGAACCCCTGACCGGCATCGCCATATGTATCTGTATTCATAAAAACAAACATAATGAGTGAAGTTCCTAGGCAAATTCTGACATTCCTGACATCTAATAGAAAAATTATATACCTGAGCGACAAGGTGAGTATTCCACAATATTGGTGAAGTTGTTCGATGACAAGTAGCAGGTGCCTACCACATCACGGTGTATTTCCTCTTTTATTGTCCTCCAGCTGTATCTTGGGGCACAGGCCTTAGAAAAGGAGACACTATAATGTTAAGAAAGCAAACCGGAGGGATACATAAATACATTAGCAAGAGAGACAATTTAGGGGTTTATGCGACCTCCACTCTGGCAATTCGGGACAGAAACATTTGCATAGGTCTGCAAAAGGTTTACCACAGGAGATGATACAGATGTTCATCAAGGTGTTCATCAAGATTTTTCCACTAAAAACGGCGACCATTAAAAGAGTTTAGGGACAAGTTTTTTTCTTTCTACTTTAAAGCAACTGAGGGAATTAATGAAGCTGCTTACATTTTATCAAATCCGTCTCACTGATCCTGTTTTGAAATGCCTTTATTTGTGACAGAATTGAATAAAATATTGTTCAGAGTCTTCTTATACCACTTAAAGGAGAACTATGAGGTGAGTGATTTTCACTCGTCATAGTTGGAGCCGACGCGTGACAATGAAACTGTCACACGTCAGCTCAATAGATCGGGAAGTGAGCGACCGCATACCGTCGCTCGCTTCTCGATCATGTCCCTGCAAAGAGCCGTGACTGTCACTCACAGCTCCCTGCAGGGATTCCCCCCTCCCCGATCCTCCAGCGCTGACTAGCGCAACAGACGGGGAGGGGGGCGGGTACAGCTTGCCCTGCCTCTAGATAGGCAGAGCCAGCTGTCAATCACGCAGCTGGGTGGATCTCGACCAGTATTGTCGGGATCCGTCCCAGCTGCAGCGGCCTCAGTATACCGCGAGCTGTAGCTCGCGATATACTGAGCTTTGGGTCACGGGAGGGCACTAGTTTATGTCCTCCCGTGACCCTTAGGAGAACTATGGGGAAAACCACTTACCCCATAGTTCTCCTTTAAAAAGGAGAACTATGAGATGAGTTGATTTCCACTCACCTCATAGTTCTAGCCGACCTTTGACAATGAGACTGTCACAGGTCGGCTCAGTAGATCGGGAGGTGAGCGAACACATACCAGATTCGCTCACCTCTCGATCCTGTCACGGCTCTCTGCCGTGACAGGGGGAGGGCTGGATTCCCCTCTCCCCGCTCCGATCTGCCAGCGCTGACTGGCGGAACGGACGGGGGAGGGGGCGGGTACAGCTGGCTCTGCCTCTAGATAGGCAGAGCCAGCTGTCACTCACGCAGCTGGGCGGATTCCGTCATCTACGCCTGGATCCGCTGCGGCGTCTCAGTATACCGCGAGCTGTAGTTTGCGGTATACTGAGCTTATGGTAACGGGAGGCCGCTAGTTTGTGTCCTCCCGTTACCCTAAGGAGAACTATGGGGAAAACCAAACACTGACCCCATAGTTCTCCTTTAAGGTCTCCCACCTGTAAATCCTCTATGGACCAGGGACATTTTTAAATGTTTGCTATGGGCCAGTTTACTCAGTAATAACAGTCATTACTTGAGATGACTACATACATACTTTACAATTGTTTGACAGAAGCTGTAATATCTGCTGAAATTACACAGCAATTCCTGACTGACATTTTGACAGCTGGGAATTGCCACCAAATGCAGGGAGTGCAGCACGAAGACAGAACATGGCATACTCACCCAGAAAAATTCAATGAAGCACAAAGGGCATGCGCCCAGTGTCCACAACTAGTTAAAGCATATTGTGGGGATTTAGACTCATGACAGAGAAACTTCTAGTTTCTTAAAACGCCAGCTTCATTCCATACATATGTAAGATTAAAAGGCATCCAGACAAAGAAAATGCATCAAAGGTTGGGCTCAAGTGAGCCTTGCTTAGTCCTTGTGGAAGTCCCTTGATGCAGGCAATTTTCATAAAAACTGGAGCAGACAAATTGAATCAGTTGCCCATAGCAACTAATCAGCATCTCTTTAGTTTGTTCAGTTGTGCTTTGAAAATGTAACAAGGAAGCTGAATGGTTGTTATGGACAACTGTTCCAGATTTTGTCGGCTCCCGTTTATGAATTTCCCCCACTGTCGTTCCTTACACAGACACACACATTCTCTCTCAGCTAGGTCTAGCTGCACTAATAAGTACCTGTGCAGCAACCCCCAAAATGTGGTCCATGGAATTGGGAGCCCTTCCCTCCCAAAAACGCTCTGAGTCCCAGTGAAACCAGTTGTCTTTAAAAACACATCATGGTAAAGCAATATTTTCCTCTACCCCCGGGTCTTTGCTGGCTTTATCTTTTATTGGGTATCTAATTCATGGAGGGACATTCCTTCCATCCAATACTCTTCCTGCTAACCGGGCACAGACACTCTTCTACAAATATCTTAAACCCCCAATACCACCCCCACATACATTCAATAGATATCCCTTGGCTCGGTCTTGTAGACACAACAGAAAACAAGTGGCAATCTCTCCAAAGTTAGGTAAACCTCTTCATAGACATTTGTCACCAAAACAAGTGTCCCCACTGGAAGATTTTCCCTTTATTCCTGCTCTGTAGGGTTTTTAAATTTGACTGCAAAAAGTGGAAATGCATATAGAACCTTAAGTTTTGTACTATGGCACTTAAATAAATGACAAATTATAAGATTCCTTAACACAAAATTAAAATCGTATTTTGGTATATGCTTGTATTGGACCATTTCTCAGACTCTTGGAGAGCACCGAGTGCTCAACCACCAGCCAGTGTTGCTCGGAGGTGAGTTTATTCTTGCTTTTTAATATTTTGTTTTATATTATGGAGGATACAGGAGGGATGAGGGGATGAGTTCATGAGTTCAGCCAACTGGCATGCGCTCAAAACTGATCTAATCCCATTTTGCAAACTGACTTTTTACACCCTAAAGAACAAACCAGAACATGATCATTTTAACAGCAATACAAGTGTTTAAAGTGTACTCTGAAAACATACCAGTATGGAGTTGCCATGCGATCGAACGGTTGCTCCAAACCATTGCCCAGATTTATATTCCACCTGTTCTAAAGTGCTATTCAAATCTTTGAACTGGAAGTCATAAAAGCGGTTGCCTGTTAAAAATGTAAAAATGTGTTTAAAGACTGTAAACAAACAAAAAGGTAACAGTGATTTATATTAGCACCAAGACTTGATACAATGCTCTGCTTACTATACCATTAATAAGTTTAATTATTAATACCATGGATCTTTACTGCTTAGTAAAATATCAGGGAGATGAGGTAAATCTTTTTACCAGCAGATGTGGGCATGCATCAAATACAAGGTTTTTAAGATATATAGATTATCAAATGGGGCAGGGTCGGCATGAAGTGAGCCTGTAGAACTGTGCAAGACAGAATGCTATATATAGAATTTGGGGTTGAATAAGGAGCTGAAGTAATACCGCACCCAAGGAGGAAATGTATAATAATGTGGCAAAGATGAGGGCTTTTAAAAAGGTATGAAAACACCACTGGTATAGCACAAAAATAAGTTAAGATTACATTTTTATTTTATACAAAAGATATAAAATAAAATCTGATTGTGCATAATAAAACACTTAAAACGGTGATCCTTCCTTCATAATATGGCATACAATCAAAGCCTTCCTTATAAAGTTACCAACAATGTTGATAATTTAACCAAAAACCATAAAGAGTCAAAAAAGTGCAGTATTGTCATGGTATCAAGGCTCCTCTACGTGTTTTGCACCCAATATAGGGGCTTCTGCAGGAGGACTAGGTTGCTATGAGCTCCACAGAAGCCAGGTGGCCGCATCATGTGGAGCTCATAGCAACATCCGAGAGCAAGGGCCCCTATATGTACCTCAGCTCTTTTCTCTAATCGGCTACCTAAACTGGTGACAACATTGCAGGGGTTCTTTGCCTTTTGGTTTTTGTAGATGCACTTCTTCCTTCAGATGGTCACACCAACCTAGTCCTCCTGAAGAAGCCCCTATATTGGGCTCAAAACGTGTAGAGGAACATTGGCACCCCTTGATACCATGACAATGCCACACTTTTAGGACTCTTTGTGGTCTTTGGTTAAATTATCAATATGGTTAGTATCTTTATAAAGGGAGGTCTTGATTGTATGCCATATCATGAAGGAAGGATCACCGTTTTAAGTGTTTTATTATGCACAATCAAAATTTTATATATCTTTGTATAAAATAAAAAAGTAATCTTAAACTTACTTTTGTGCTATACCAGTGGTGTTTTTGATACTTTAAAAGCCCTCATCTTTGCCACATTATTGTGCAAGATTGAAGGTAAGGATGAAGCTTAGCTTTAACCAAGCTGTGGAGAAAAGATAATGCATAGGACCGGACTAAGGTGCCAGAAGAAAATATAATTTTGTCTTCAGATATGACAGTTTACACAAATATATATTCAACTGTGTATCTACAGGTTTGCTTACACCTATGCTATGAAGCCAGTATGAATTCCTAGACATAAATGTTACTTTCGTGACAGGCCTGTATGTGCAGTACACCAATTACATAATGCAGATCTCAAGTGTTTGTTGAGCATAAAACTACTGCCCATTATTCCCAGATGTCAACATTTTAACTTTGAACAGACGTATAACTGAAAACACACAAGCAGAGCCTTGATCATGAATCACCTCCCCAAAAAATTAAATGGTAAAAGATACAATTTCAGAGAATTATGACCAAAAAGTATAAACAATGTAAATTATAAATGAGCAATATAGGGCCCCAGGAGAGGAGTGCAATAGTTGTCACTAGGATTTCACCCATAATTCACTGTGCTCATAGCAAAGATCTGACAAACTGTCCTACAGGTGTACCTTCAAACACAGTAACTGAGAGATTACTCCCTTGATGTAGAGGAGACTAAATGCCTTAAGGCATCTAGTTTTTTTGCACATAAAAAAAACCCCAAAAAAACACAAGTGTTAAATAGTTTCTCTTCCCTTAAAGCTGAACTTTGGGAAGATTATATATACAAAAAAAAATACATGTATATGAAAGCTCTGCCTGTTAAAACATGAATTCTGTTCAGTCAATCTGGTGATCCCCAACCACATTGCATAGCTAGGTCCCTGACCTCCAGTACACCTAAGCAGTGGCGTTTCACTAAGGACCCATCTTGCTGATTAGACAATGAAGAAACAGCAGCACAACTCTTACTGACCCCTACCTATAATAGAATATAATAAAATATATATTAGTAAAGTTCCATCAAGCCAACTTTTTTGAGCTTTATGCAAACATCCTGAATGATGTATTTTAAATCCCCAACAAATGCAGAAATAGCTTATATTTAAACTTACTCATGTGCTAAAAACATAAGGGTTATGATATTGGTCCATGTCATCGGTGCAGGCATTGCCCTCATCATAGGCAATCCCAAACATTGCCCACCATCACCATGGAGTATGCCAGAGCACAGTCCAATGGGTACCATGTTATGCTAGTGCCAGGTCTGTAAGAGCAAGCGGCTCTGAAGCAAGCGGGCACAGGTTGGAAGATCTTGACACAAATTACCAGCCCCAACCCCCACCCTTGGCTTCTTTATGTCAATGATGATAGGGAGCAAGGCCAGGAAGATTGTGGGGAAATCTGCTGTTGGCGTTTGGAGAGCTAGAAGTCAATTTCACATGCAGACATCTACACAAAAACATTCGTTTGGGTCAGGGGCTGACTGGCAACTTTTAGCCCAGGGGGCAAGTACACCCCAGAGGCCCATGGTGCGGCAACTTGACCCCCCTCCCGCTTTGCCTCTTCCCCCGCCTTCTCCCCGCCCATCTGCCACTTTTGCCATCCATGTAACAGTAGTGTGAATGTATTTATCGGTTTAGGAAATGTAAAGCACACTGGTATTGTAGGGATGCCTCGTCAGGGCTGTGCGTGTGCATGACTGCAGCGACCCTGGTAGTTCTGCCACTATCTCAGAAATACATTGTACAGCATTGCAGAATGGCATTGGCTATAGAGAACTACAATTCCCAGCAATACATTACACATCAATGCAGAATACCATCAGCTATAGCAGACTATAAATCCCAGCAATACCATTATACAGCAATGCAGAACAGCATCAGCTATAGAGGACTACAAATCCCAGCAATACATTACACAGCGCAATGTGGAATTCCACCAGCTATAATGTACTATTGCTGGGATTTTAAGTCCTCTATAGCTGGTGGTATTTTGCTGTATTGGGGACTACAAACCCCAGCAATAATACATTAAACAGCACAATGCAAAATACCAGCAGCTATAGAGGACTACATGAGCAGTCTTCCAGCAACTTGCTTCTGGGATCAGGACTGTCTTTCGGCAGCTGTCATCCCCTCACGCCTGCACCTCCTTACTTCTTCCCGCGTCCCTGTGCCGATCGTGGATGTGGGCGGCGCGCGTTAGGCAGCGAGGAGGTTCTAATCGAAAGCTGATTAATCGATGATTGAAAATGTTGACAACTTTTTCAATCATCGATTATAATCGACTTAGTCGATTAGTTGTTGCAGCCCTACATTCATCCCCGATTTCCGGGCACAATGACCGGATTCAGGAGACCGTCCCCTGACAAATTATGTCCCCGGGAACATAAAATAAAGCAATTTTTTTTTTAATGCTCACCTGATCCCTGGATCCACCGACAAGCGCGGCCTCCCATCTCCCACGCTGTTAAAAGCTGCGTACGGCCCGTGCTGGTTACTACTTAAACTGGCGCGCGCTGTGTGCAGCTTCTGAGAAGATACGCTATTAGCATAGTGAGGAAGCCGGCTGAGCATTTTGCATCGCTCCCGCTACGCTAATAGCGTATCTTCTCAGAAGCTGCACACAGCGCGCGCCAGTTTAAGTAGTAACCAGCACGCGCCGTATGCAGCTTGTAACAGCGTGGGAGACGGGAGGCCGCACTTTTGGTGGATACAGGGATCAGGTGAATATATATATATATAAAAAAGTTTGTTTTATGCTCCCGGGGATAAAATGTCCCGGGATTTTGTTTTTAAAAATGTTGTCACCTTACCTTGGCCTGGTGGTCAGTGGGGGGCTCCATGGACTCTGGTTGTGGGTGGGGGGGGGTGTCTGCTGTGGCCCCAGCTGCAGTGGCAATCTCCCTCTGCCGCCTGTTTGTCACCTGCACCCGGCCGGACCGCATCCTATGCGGCTGCTGCTCGGTCCTCAAGGGGGTCCTCAGAAGGACCCAACGGGCTGCCCTCTACAGCGCCTGATTACAGGGCCGCGTCTGCCTGATCCAGCCAGCCGGATCGCATACCGAGGCAATCCGCACTGGCTGTACCAGGTAGACGCGGCATGTTAGAGGGCCCCCTGCTGGAGCCTCCCGAGCACCTCCTTGAGGAGCAGCGGCCGCACCATTCACAGAGCCGCGTCGGATGCGGAGGGCGGGCGGCTGGCCGGGGGCAGGTGGCAGCGGCCGTTCGCGATGGCATCAGAGAGGCCCGGGGGGCAATTGCCACCCTGCCCCCCGGCCCAGTCCGCCCCTGGTTTAGGTAAACATTTTAAACATAAATGTAGAACTGAAAGCACTTGCATTCTGATTTTAGACTGCTGGTACCTGTTCTATGTGCTGGCAGAACATGCTGATCGAACAAATCCCATATTAGCTGGATGTTCACAGTTTATTATGAGGTCTGCTGGAAGTCATGTTAAAGTATAATGTTGATTTTTGCTCAATGCTACAATTTTTTTAGGACATTATCCAGCAGTACATACCTATCGGACGAGCTCCTCCTAATGACAATCCTAAACATAGTTTACAAAAAGATTAAAGATCAATGTGTACTTACCTTTTGTATCAAATGGTATTAGAGTGCAATCACTGTCATTTCTCTGCCAGGGACAATAATACACTGCTCCTCCTTCCACCACATCTGGCTGACTCGAGTTTGCTTTGGGAGCCCCAACCAGAACACTAACGCTGTAAAAAGGAAACGGTTGTTAGTGGTCTATAGGAAAGATAACGCAATATTCTAGTAAAACAAAGTATATATTTAAACACCCAAAAATGTATCTTATAGGTTACATATCATTTAAAGTTAAACATCCGCCAGATAAAGAACAAAAACCTAATGCAGCTACATATTCTTAAAACAAATACAATTTAACATACAACTGATACTGTGTACATCAGCCTACTATAACCCTAGCTATAGCAGTACCTGGAAGGCAAGCCCTAGAAGCCAGGTACAGCAGCAGCAAAGTGAAAATGCTGACAGAAGGAGAGCCGAATTAATCTGCGCTGTCACTCTCTTTTACTGTCCAATCATTAAAATGTGGGTGCCTGTAGTGGAGGTCCCAAGTCCTCATATAGATCCTAAGCCTTGCTGTGAGAAAACAGTGCCTGTGTGTGGACTTTTTAGCAAAGGGGGTGAGGGGCTATGGAGATGCTGGCAAAAGAAGTGAAACACAGGGGTGCACATCACAGTGTGCCAAGGACTGTAGGGCACATCAAATAAACAATATGCGCTGGGGGCTCGTCAGGGTTACAATGCAGAATTCTGAAAGACGACACGTGTGCTTTTCTGCAACATGGCAGAATATCGTAGCAGTGAAAAGAACAAAAAAAAAAAAACACTCTACACTTTACAGCACAAGCACTTCCTGTACACGGCTGATCGTTAGGCATTCCTAGTTAATATTTCTATAGCCTCTCTCATTGGGTTTGCAGTGTCTTCTACTTGCAAATGGCAATTAATTTTTACCTATGAAGCAATAAAACAGGTTTTTATGTTGAAAGGGCAAGGGCTTGAAACACAGATAGGATGCAACACGGCAGCATCACACTTCACTCCAATACATGGAGATACAGCCCTAAGCACATAACAATTCGTGCTCAATCACTGCCAAATTCTGCACATTTCCAATCAGTGCAGCCCCCTGTGTGTTTGGTGGAAAAACTGCTATTGTGACATTGAACTGTAGATCCTGCAAGAGGTATAAACACATCTACATCTACAATACTGACCCTAAAAGGAGAACTATGAGGGAGAGGATTTCCACTCACCTCATAGTTCTAGCCGACCTGTGACAATGAGACTGACACCGGTCGGCTAAGTAGATCGGGAGGTGAGCGAACAGATACCGGCGCTCGCTCACCTCTCGATCCTGTCACGGCACTCTGCATCCCCCGCTCCGATCCACCAGCGCTGACTGGTGAACAGACGGGGGAGGGGGCGGGTACAGCTGGCTCTGCCTCTAGGATAAGCAGAGCCAGCTGTCAGTCTCGCAGCTGGGCGGATCTCGACATCGATGTCGGGATCCGCTCCGGTGTCTCAGTATACCGCGAGCTACAGCTGAGCTTAGGGTAACGGGAGGACGCTAGTTTGTGTCCTCCCGTTACCCCAAGGAGAACTATGGGGAAAAGCCCTGACCCCATAGTTCTCCTTTAAAGTGACCCTAAACTCAGGTGTTAAACCTTAAAAAAAAAAAAAAAAAAAAAAAAAAAAGGAATTCAAGTACCTTAACTATGAACAAAAAAACTGGACCTTATTTGTGTATGACTCAGCTATAAATCCTCAAATCACCTCTGAATCGGTGCCGACACTGTCCTTCCTTCTGGGGGTGGCTACTATTGTTCCCCTTGGTCCCTGTGTGTTTTAAAGTAGCCACCGCTCCGAATTCACCCCGATGATAGTAAACTAAACATAAGATTGTAGTCCAAGTTGTATTGAGATTGTAGTCCATCATGGGAGTGAGCTTGGATCGGTGGCTACTGTATAACACACACAGGGATCATGGGAGAAGTAGCCACCCTCCAGAAGGAAGGACAGTGTCAGTACCAATTCAGAAATGATTTGAGGATCTACAGCCGAGTGATACACAAATAAGGTTCAGTTTTGTTAGAGAACTATGACGTGAGTGATTTTCACTCAGCCTCATAGTTTGAGCCGATGTGTGACAATGAAACTGTCACACGTCGGCTCAATAGATCGGGAAGTGAGCGAACACATACCGTCGCTCACTTCTCGATCATGTCCCTGCAGAGAGCCGTGACTGTCACTCACGGCTCCCTACAGGGGATTTCCCCCCCTCCCCGATCCTCCAGCGCTGACTGGCAGAACGGATGGGGGAGGATAGGCAGAGCCAGCTGTCAATCACGCAGCTGGGTGGAACTCTACAGTAATGTTGGGATCCGTCCCGGCTGCGGCGCTCTGTATACCGCAAGCTGTAGCTTGCGGTATACTGAGCTTAGGGTGACGGGAGGACGCTAGTCCTCCTGTGACCCTTAGGAGAACTATGGGGAAAAACGCTTACCCCATAGTTCTCCTTTAAAAAAAGGTACTTGAATGCATTTTTAAGATTTAACTCCTGAGTTTAAAGTTAATGTTATCTATACACCTGTGCAGAATGTTATAGCTGAAAACCCAAATATATGTATATACAGCAATCTTCAGGTATATAATGTATCAGAGCCGTGTGTGAACCATGCAATGAGCTATATATATACCACTTCTGCAATACTATGTGATAAGAATGCACACTGGGTAGGGGGAACTTGAATGTTAATGGAAACCTCTTCTCATCTGATTACCCTTTTGTCATGCTTGGGTTAGCACCTAAGAAAGAGTCTTTGATGCATGGACAGGTGTTCTGGCTGGAAGCCGCCCCCTCCCCTCTCCTGTAACCAGCGTTAACCTGTCCATCATACCAGCCATTATTAATGCTGAGAGAATTGGGGCAGCCACAGGTGCACGTCATTGCACATCAATGTGAAACAGCTGCAAAGTGATGACTGGTTAACAAGGAATAATAATATCCATGTTACACCTCCTCATTCATAGCATCACATGTACTGAAGACCCGATATGTTCTAGACCTGGGGTAGGTAACCTTGGCACTATAGTGGGACTACAAGTCCTATGAGGCATTGCAAGACTTACAGCCGCAGGCATAACTCCCGAAGGCATGACGGGATTTGTAGTTCTCCACAGCTGGAGTGCCAAGGTTGTCTGGCCCTGTTATAGTATTTTAGCAACTAAACACTTAGTGCATTCCTTGTTTGAGACCAAGGGCCCATTCACACAGTGACAGGGGGCCATACATGCATCTGTTTCAGGAGTACAACTGCCAGCAGGCTGTAACAGTCTGACAGACGCAGTGGCTGTACGGAATTTCCCACCACATCCAAATTTTAGATCCATACAAAAGACGATGCACAGCCATTGATGCACACAGACGGTGTCCATGTAGATCTGTGCAGATTTTTTTTACAGCACGGAACACCTGCGACTCCTGGAACATTGACACATGCATGTATGGCCCTCTGTGGCTGTGTGAATGAGAACTAAAACTGCAACGGCTACCTCAAAATGAGACCTAAATCAATGCAGGAGAGCTATGCATTACTTATAGGATAACAGAGCTATATACAGTGTATTATACTAAATAGTCATGCGTTACTGCATGGAGAGCTTTTTAAGGCATGATAAAAGAACAGTGGGTGACGCATGATGCAAGCACAGGGAGTCAGATCTATCCCTGCCCATCGCACCCCCTCAAAGTTCTACTTGTATCGGCCAAGCATACACGTATATGCATATGCAGACACTCGTGGTGGTGGCGGCCTTATCTCAAGAGAGCAAATCTGATCAAAACGGGAAACCCCAAATTCAATGACATGCATACCACATCATAGGGTGGCGCAGCACACAAAACAGTGCCCAATCAGCATTCTTTGAGAACAAAGCAATTGGACAGGTTACACCATTTGCCCAATTGGTACCACCCATTTAAATCCTTGGGAATAAAAAAACAGGATTTGCCCATCAATATGCTTTAAAAATAAACCAGAGATGGGACTCCTATTACAGGGCCAGATATCCTGAGAACCTAAATTCTGAAAAATGTGGCACCTTAAAAACAGATACCCCCATCAGTAAATTATTTTACAATGCAGTTTAACAGATAACATTGAATTTACTCAAAAATGTGGATAATTTAGCATAACAGGACTCAGAATATGAACAAATGAGAACTAGAGAATGTAGACATTTTCGGACCCCGATGTTCTGTATGAATAATCCTCCAATTCTGCCCCAGGCACTAGACTTGTCACCATACACACAGCCTTGTGTTCGTTTCATGAAAGCACAATGATTAGGTGCCGTCTGATCAGTGACTTTTGCCATCTGCAAGCTCATAATGCGCACAAAGAAACTTCCACGCAATTCTGGAAGACTCAACAAGTTCACTGGATGAAATGGCTTTTGTTGTAATCAGCATGACAAAACTGCAAGTAATAGCTGACCAAGCTACGGACATGGACACAGGAGGATTTGCTTCTTGCATTACGTGTGCTACTCACTGCATTGGGAATACAAAATTCACAGTGCTTAATTCAGATGCCAAGCTTTTTTTCCCGCACGATTGTCGTGCGTTCGATTGTGCGACTGATCATTGAAAACCACATGGTTATCGTGCGGTTTTCAATGCATGGAGACGTCTACAGGACTCCCAAACCGCATGACAACCGCCCCAAAATCGTTCTTGCACCTTTTCGCGCGATAAGCGCTTTCATCCGTGGGACAAACCGCAAAAGGTGTAAAACAGACTCCATTGATTTTAATGAGAATCTGTGTTTTGTACATTATCACGCAACCCAATCCGCGTGTGAACCTAGCCTAAAAAGGCGATTGATCTGAACATTTAATAAACTGCACTGGATGCTGCAAGCAGAGCAACAATTTTAAACGTGTCATTTATCTTTAGATTGCCAGCAAAATGTACTTTCACCTTTCATTTATTGGAACATCTCAGATCCCACCTCAACTATGAAAGCTTTATGTGCACAGTGCAATCAGAAACTACAAAAGACCAAAGATGATCAAAGTTCAGCAACCACACAAGTGAAAGGCTGGCCATACAGTTGACAGCGCAGATGGGGGAATCTCCCTTGTGGGGCTATTGTATTCCGACAGAAGGGGGTGCACCACTGTCAGAATCCCCGAACAGTGACTGCAGCCAATCAGCTGTTCAGCCAACACGTTTTGGACAGGTTACTTTGACGCAAGTTGATTGAAAAAACAACATTTGTTAAAATGAGAGGTCTCAAGAGTGACACACACACACACACACACACACACACACAAAGAATAGCATCACTGGTATAATGTTAAGGTCCAATTGAACATTCAGTTTAAATCAGCGAAATACATTCTGGGTTGCAAAAAAAAAAAAAATGTTCAGGATGTTCCCTTTCCTTAGAAAGCAGCCACATCCTGAGCAGAATGCCTGCCCTGCTAGAATGCTGTAAAGGACCCTTGCTCTCTGGGGAAGCAGTGGTCTCTCTGCACAGGTTCAACAGTGCTTAAGGCTAGGGAGCTGTAGCTCTGACTTAGCAGGGGGTGCATGCAGAGAGATCACTGCTTCCATGTGGAGGCAAGGGTCCTTCTCTGTAGCATGCTGGCAGATGTCTAGTTAGACTGTGCCCATACACCTTACAATTATCTCCAGATTTCATGTGGTCAGATGGAAAAGGTGCAACAGATTCCTCCATCTATGCTAAACTGTGTGTATGGAGTAATCTCCACCTGGGCCAATCTGTTGCACTTTTTCCATCTGACCACAGAAAATCTGCAGATAAATTGTAAGGTGTGTGGACACCTTGATACTTCTGTTTAGATTCGCCTGGAGTGTATGGAGCCAATTTAAAGTTGACTTTAATGCACCCTAGAGAAAGCCATCAATGGTTGCTCAGTACATTGTAGATGGGAACTGCACTGATTGATCCAATAACTCCCCAAAAAAGTAGATGAGTTTCAGGTCCTAAAAAGGGAAATTGCAAATCTAAAATAAAAAATAAGAATAAGAATAAGAATAAGAAGAATAAGGTTACATTTGTTCCCGCCACCTGCCGCCAGCACATACACTCACTATGTACTTTTTACACCATTATTTTGCTTTGCACATCCGACCACAGTTTGCAGAATTTTATTACCCACTTAAAATTAAAAACAATTCTTCTTAGGGCTGATTTTAGATCAATTTTGCTGAAGAAAAACCCAAAATGTTAAACATGATCGAACATACAAATCAAAACACACAAATCGCTAAGAATAATGGTGAATCAAGCCAATGCAATCCATAACAGAGCACCATTAAAAGAAAGATGAACGTAGACAAATATGTAGGCCGTCATTGTTGGCCTCTTCCAGAAAATATTCAGTGTCTGGCTTTAATACTTGATTACCAACCTGGAACAATGCAGCAAATTAAGTCCGCATTATTGTTGCAGGTTAAAATATTGAAGCTCTTGGATCTGTAGTGTAGTAAGCTTTTTTTTTTTTCAGAATGACGGGCATATTTTTTTACTCCGCACAAGTTCCTTTGAAGCAATAGTAATAATAGACAAGAGGTAGAGCCGGCTTTGTGACAACCGCACTACGACAAAATTTTACAAGAATTAGAATTGTGGACTAAATTCCACAAAAGCCAGCTTTGTAACCAGAAGAAAAAAAAAAGGAAAAAAAAAAGAAATTTCCGTTACAAGTACGTCATGCAAGAAAGCCTCTATCAACACACACAAAAGCTTTAAATCAGGACATATATCAATCACCTAATTCGGTGAGATAGCCTAGACTGCCTCCTCCCTGCAGGAAACAGACAAGCTTCCTTTTCCTCCAGCCTTGGGGCCATGCTTAAGCAACTGCCTTGGCATAGCAACCAGCTACCATCAAGAACATCCTCCCTCCACTTCAGAGAAATTTGGACAAGCAAAACAACCAGACCAGCTCCTAAAGGGTTAATGCTGAGAAATGCATTGTTCTACTTCTCTCCAAAACAGACATCTCAGCTGAAAGGCCGGAAATGGCTGCATTATCCTATGGAGAGTTCCCGACTTGTAACCCTGGTCTCCGGAAAAGGAGGGAGGGGTGTGCACATGGAACCCCAATGAAACACATAACGATGCAAGGAATTCTGGATGCGACTCCAGATGAAATCACTGTGTAGTGGAATGCTCAAAGTATTTGGAAGGAAACTAGCACAATGGGTATAACCATAGCAATACCTCATTACTAAAAAAACACTTACATGGAATGGCCAAATAGAACAATGCATAATGGCAAATCAACAAATATCTGTCAGCATAACCTAATGATCTGGGAAAATTCCAAAAGAGGTGAATCCAAACTACACATAAGCTAGCAAAGCAGTATTAAATCAGCCTGCAATGGTAGAAAGGACACAGGTCATGGCTCAGGAGGGTGGCGGGATGGCATTTTTTATAGGAGATAGAACACCATAAGATGGACTTCAGTTGCAAATAAATTACATATCATACAATGTGCTGAGAACTATAGAACAATGGAGTCACGGGTACAGCACAGAAGACAATCATTTATTCAAAAAACCATTTAATACAACCGGAACATAACGCAACCAATAAGTAGATAACTAAAGCCTATTAAAAAGGTGATCCTTCTTTGGTTAAAGCAAAGGTAGCCAAACTCCGGCCCTCCAGCTGTGGTGAAACTACTAATCCCATGATGCATCTCTCTCCGGGAGTCATGTCTGAGAATCTTGCAATGCCTCATGGGATTTGCAGTTCCACCACAGGTGGAGGGCCGGAGTTTGGCTACACTTGGGTTAAAGAATGCAAAGCTTTTGTTTTTTTCCTGACTGAACCCTGTTTAGGAGGAGAAGAAACATACAGATCCCAACTTGGTAATCCCAACTGATTACCAAGCTAAAAGCCCCATGCATGCTAGTCCCAAATATTCTATCTCCTTCACTGATGGAAGCGTCTGAGGATGGTCTTTTTCCCATTGGTTATCCAGGGTGGAGGGGGGCGCATCCTCTAAGCACAAGCACAGACTGCAGCACCAGAACACTAGCCATCACACCCAGAAGTGGTACTGGAAAAAGTCAAGGACTTTTATATGACCATCTCCCAATACAGAAAGCAGAGGTTCCACTGCACATGGGCAGGGCATGAAGAGGCATGGCTGGGCAGAGGAATACGTTGGCGTGGGACATGGCCCAGATCTAGGCAAGTATGCAGCTGAGGTGTGGGAGGGTCAAACAAAACAAAAAAAGCACGCAAACTTTGAAGGTTTAACTTGCCCTTTAAAGTCAAGAGGCGAAGTTAGACTGAGCACCAGTCTATGGCTAGAATATGATAAAAGGCACAGAAGCATCACTTTTAAATCAGTCAGTAACATTTTTACTGCAGATAGAAAAATGTGGAGAGCACTCGGTTGAAGGGTTAACCGAATTGGCTAAAACTTCAGCGCAAAAAGTGTACCAGTTCAAGGAACACAAACTTTCAATGGCCATGTCTTATAAAATGCAGTTAGCTGCATTGTTCTGCTATGGATTAATGCTAAACCTTCACTCATAGCCAACGGCACAGGAAAAAAAAAACAATGTGTTGTCCCGCAGGTTGTTCTAGCAGTAGTGGAGTTAAAGTCTTAGCAACAAAAACATCTTTGGCTGGGAGCTGCTCCAAAGTACAGAACTCTGCCAAAATACGCGCAGCAGCAAAAGAAGCTTGTCAGCGGCACTCAGGTCTGCACTAGAGAAGCATGTGATCTCATCCAGTGGTTCCGTCTTCAAGCTGAACCCCAGGCACAAGAACTTTCATTTTAATATATTCCACATTTTATGCCTTATAATTGAGATGGTGACATCACTGTGCCGCACACAGCTTATGCACAAAGCAAAGCTGTGGGAGGGACCTAGCATGCTCCACCCACTACAGGCTGCCTGCAGAAAACTACAGGAGGGGGCGGATACAAGACCAGTCACCCGCCACAAGAGAACAGCATTATGTCGGTCTTAATACAGGAAGCTCCTGCACAGAGGCTGTATTTCACACTGGATAACTGCACATAAAATACACATCAAGGTGCCCCTTGCATTTAGACAATATTTGCTTATCCCAGAGCGTGGATGTCACCAAGTTTTCCACCTGACTGTTTAGCATGTCACCGAATTTTTATTTTTTTTAGCCAATTACTTTTCTTGAAGTCGGGACCACAAGTATTGGCAAGTTATTGCTCGGGTGGGAGTGTCATCATTCTTGGAGTGTTCACAATATAGGGTACTTCAAATCTTACACTAAGAGGCGCTCAGATACCCCACTTAGGGTCCTGACCCATAGGCAGCAGCCTCTTTTACGAATACAAAAATAATAAGCTCCTAACTCATCTAGGAAGGAAACAAACACCATATTTAAATGGATTTCCCAAATAGGCATCATACTTATGTTTTAATGAATTACTACCACAACATTTTTGATCATTTTGCAGGCTGTTGCTGGAGCATTAGTCTGTACATCTCCAACACACACAGCATATTCAGATCACAGATGAGCCAGCATTTTTCACCCATATACAACTTATGTTAGGCTGTTTGTATTGATTTAGGTCAGAGGACACATGGGATAGTCACTTTGTTTTGCGGCTGGGGGTGCTGTGTGGCTACTTGAAGACATTGCATGGATAAAAAGGAAAAGTTATGCTATCTTTTCCTAATCAATATAGAAGAGGAAAGATGAGCATTTTGAAGCCCAAAGCCTAAAGTCATACGCTAGCATGCTAGTGAGGGGATTCAGAGCTGAAAGAGTGTAGAAAGAAGCAATATTGGCAGACTCTGCTCCCGCAGTTTAACCCTTTCCCTCCACTCCTCTCAATTACCTTAGATACAAAATGTTCTTATTGCTGGTGGTGCCACAAGACAAGAGCGCCTGAAGTGCAAAAAGTCTGACAAGAATTCTTCCAGTTAATGAAAATGTCATTGTCGTAGACAGATTTTAAGTCACTATTGGGGTCAAATGTCCTGACATTTGTGCATCAGAAGGGACATGAAATCCTTGGAGTACCGTAGCAGTAATGCATGCTGAACACCAGCATCTAGAATATTCAGGCCATCCTATTTGCTAGGATTTGTTTTCCTGTTAACTATTGCAAGTAGAAGCAAAATAGGATAATACTATAGGGGAAAACTTTTTTGAATGGACATCAAGTGAACATATTTTGTAGTGTGTATAAAGCACCAACATATGGTACAGTTTACAGTTACATAGTATGAGGTTGAAAAAAAAAAAAAAAGACAGGTCCATCAAGTTCAATGTGTGTGAGCGAGCACGCGTTTGTGTGCAAGCGTGTGTGTTTGTTGAGCATGCATGTAGATAGTTTATTAATTTTTGTATTAATAAAAGTTGAATAAAAAGGTCATTTTTTTAAAAAAAATTCTGGCTAGTGTCTAATACTTTTATTCTCTTGGTATAGTATTAAACGCACATTTATACAAAATCTATCAGTATTTTGGCATATTTTGCGGTGTGTTTACATAATTTGAGGTCAGAAACTAAACATTAATTCAGAATTTGCAAATCCTTTCAACACTAAAAGCCTGTGTAACTGAAACTACGGCTGAAAGGGTACAAAAAGTTAAACAAATAAGACTCCATTTAGGTACACTGCTCTCCAGGTCACCCATCAAACTCAAAGAGAAAATGGTTTAAGCGTCTATATGTATAACGGTAATGAACATGCCACGTTCCCACTCACGGGTCACCTGGGGACACACAGAGAAAACAGCAGATTGGAATCTGAGGGCTCTGGGATAAAATGAGGGAATCGCTTCTGACTTTCCTCATCGCCATTACTCGGCATTCAGCCCTGCAAAATGCTGGATTTCTGCCAGCATGAACACGTATCATCCCCTAGTGTAACTAGCCACAAAAAACAAGCTGCGAGCCAAACTACTGAGATCTCGCCAGAGCTTCCTACAGCTGTTACATGACTGTAGAGACGCACAAAAGGGGAGTTCTGGAATGCAAAGTGAAATTAAAACTTCAAAGCTCACAGACATACAAAAATATAAAATCTATGTATATTTGGGTGTCTATTTCCCATAAGCACTATATTTTACCAAGACAGACCCTTGCACCCTATTAAAAATGGTAAAATGACCTTCACTTTTGTATAGGAGAGGGAGAGGGGGAACTGGTTGTGTACATGCAAGGTATATCTGCACAGATCTGAATTGTAGATAATTGTGGGGAAAAAGAAGAAGTTTAGTTCCTATGGGAGTAGTGGCCACTGTTTCGTTGATTCTGAACACTGTGCTGTAATTAACTTCTTGTCCGAGAAAAAAAAAAAAAGTCACCACCTGGATTTGGCTAAGCACATAGGTCAGAGCCTTCCATTGGATCATTAGTCTAAATTCAGCAACGTTATGTGGCCAAAACAAATTAGGTATTCTGCCTACCTGAATATACTAAATGACCAGGTTTTTCCATCAATGGAGTTTTTCTTCCCTGATGGCACAGGCCAAGATAACAATGTCAGGATTCATCAGGCTCAAATAGTGAAAGAGTGGTTCAGGGAGCATGAGACATGATTTTACTTAGTAGCCTTTAATCCCATTGAGAATTTTTGGGTGGGATGTACTGGAGGTGACTTTACTCTCCCATCATCATAAGATCTTGTTGAAAAATTAATGCAACTCTGGACGGAACTAAATGTTGTGAAATAGCATAAGCTTATGGAAACGATACCACAGCGAATGCATGCCATAATGAAAACTAAAAGGTGGTCCAACGCAATATTAGAGTGTGTGATTTTTTATATCCTAGACAGGCAGTGTATACGAAATGGTTGTAATAAAAGTATGCATTGGTGTACGACAGTGCTGCAGTTTACCTTGAAAAATGAGCCTTCTTAAAGCACAAGTACAGTGACAATCATGGCTGGGAGGTAGCTTTTTTTTGTGCATTTTTCAAGCAGAAAGCGCAACAAAACGCTGAGTGTGAATAAGAGGGGTACGAGCAGAAACTGCCCAGTTCCCATTAGCCTTTGTTTTTCTTATTTCCTCATATATAAGCCATTTAGCAACTGCAAATAGGTAAAAGTGTAAACCGGTTATATTATCATTATACAGGATTTACATAGTGCCAACAGTTGGCGCAATGCTTTACAAATTGAAGGGAGACAATACAGTGAAAATATAATGAAAAGACCTGAAGGTAAGGAGGGCCCCCAGCTCATAAGAGCTTGAAATCAAAAGTTTTATTCCTGGTTTCTCATTTAAAAAAATTGCAGACTACGATTTACTATAAATAAAAGCAGCATTTCAGATGTACTCCTTCACCTACTATTTTTCTCTAAGTCATGAGGCCCCCCCCAATCTCCATCCACACCCTGTGCTGTATGCACAATGTGCCCCTTTCATCCAGCTGTTTCCTTGTTGCCGTGACAATGGCCCCTAAAAAACACACACAAATGCTGAAACTGATTCCAAGCATAACAGGCAGCAGGGGTCACATGCACACAGCTGGTTTGCTGGGTGTGAGGAGTGGGTGGGAGGCGATGGCGTCACAGTCACTGCAGGCAATGAGGAGAATGCCCCAATACAAGGTGTGAGGAATTTATGGCTGTGTCAGACCCTTTACCATTATTCATGACACACTTACAGGAAACACAGCCATGCTCTGTAATAAAAGAAAATTGCAATATTTGCCAAAACAGAATTGTGAAATTCTGTCTCTGAATCGTTTTCTGTAAAATATGCTTTTCATTTTGCTAGAACACCGTACTACTTCCTGAAAGCCAGCCCTGCATACTACTGCATTCAGCTTGTACAGTGTTATCATCTATAGACTTTCTACTCTTTGCTGATCAGAATGTAGAGCATGAAATCTCCAACAAACCAGAATGGTGGTTACTAATTATTGTCAGGGCTGGATTTCCTCTGTGGCAGACCTCCACAGCTGTGCCATACACCCACTCCACCCCACCAGACCTGATGTGAAACATTAGACCATGGAAACATGATAAAGCTTCTGGTCCACCCTAAAAACTGTACTGACTGCCAGTGATTTGTGACTCGATGCCTACAAATATCGGTCATTGCATAGACCCCTGTAATGCCAGGTTCACACTGGTGTTTAAAGAGAGCACTTGCCAGGTAACTGACCCCCACATGAAGCACTCCTCAGACTCTGTACAGATGTGGATGGTCTGTGCATGTGTTGCAGGAATGGTCTGAACCTTGTATACAGTATTTGCACCACAGCTGGCTGTTCAGAAATCACTGCTACTTTTAAAGCGCTCCACTATTGCAAAATGCGCATTACACTGGCCCCAATAAAATGGGCACTACATGTTAAAACTCCTGTAAATGCAGTGCAGCAATAGCAGACACCACATTTTGAGCAGTTCAGTCAACACTGCCCTCCGTCTACAACAGTGTTTCTCAAACCTTTTACAGTGACTGCACCCTTTAAAAGTATGCAAAATCTCAAGGCACACCAGTCTATAATTGTAAAGAACGGTGTGTGGCCCTTATTGCAGATAGGGATCTGGTATGGATTTTAAAGGGGGGACCACACAAAAAAACAGTGGGTTTTCCCCCTTCACATCAGAGTCCTCACTTCAAAATCAGGAGTCCCCCTTCACATGAGAACCCTCTTTTTACACCAGGAGCGCCCTTTACATCATAGACCTATCCCCTCCACATAAATGCAATGCTTAGAAAACATTTCACAACTGCCACTAATCTTTGGGGAATGGGGCTTCACATGCCCATGAACACAGTTATTTCATGGCTGTATACAAGAAGGGCACGTGGTAGAATAGTGATGAAGAAGAAAAAACTGGAGCGCTACCATCAAAGTGAAAAAAAAAAAAAAAAAAAGTGTTAGTTGAAAATGTAACAAACCCAAAGATTGAACTAAAAATTATTTTCCATATTCCAGATCTGTCTGGAGATAATGAAGGTTTTCACTAAAAGCAGTGATCAGCTGCCATACAAAAACAGATCTAACACAAGTATTTTTAGACAGAAGAAACATTACCGCAGAGCTGAAGCCATATTAAAACTACAAAACTAAAATCCGTCTCTATTTTGGCATTTATAGGCCCATCTTTTAAAGGAGAACTATGAGGTGAGTGCTTTTCACTCACCTCATAGTTCTAGCCGACCTGCGACAATGAGACTGTCACAGGTTGGCTTAGTAGATCGGGAGGTGAGCGAACACATACCGGCGTTCGCTCACTTCTCGATCCTGTCACGGCTCTCTGCTGGATTCCCCGCTCCGATCCGCCAGCACTGACTGGCAGAACGGACGGGGAGAGGGCGGGTACAGCTGACTGCCTCTAGATAGGCAGAGCCAGCTGTCAGTCACGCAGCTGGGCGGATCCAGACATAATTGTCAGGATCGGCTTCAGCTGCGGCGTCTCAGTATACTGCGAGCTACAGCTCGCGGTATACCGAGCCTAGGGTGACGGGAGGACGCTAGTTTGTGTCCTCCCATTACCCTAAAGGAGAACTATGGGGAAAAAACCTGATTACCGGTAACTGTTGAAAACTTTGAGTATGCAACAGCAAGTGGATCGTTCAGCTGGGAGCCATTAGCGCCAAGAGTTAAAGAAAACTTTTTGTCTGATGTGAACATACAGTATAGAATATATATTTTTGTAGGAGACTTGTAACAGGGAAATTTTATTTTGGGGACAACTGTACACATAAAATCAAGTCAAACAGACCACATGCTCCAAAATCACTAAAAGTCAGTGGAAACTGATTAACCTGCAACACGGGTTCACCCAAAAAAAAAAAAAACAAGAACACTGTAATAAAACATT
>NW_017306301.1:1553529-1565889 GCF_000935625.1 Nanorana parkeri | reverse complement strand
CCAAAAAAAAAAAAAAAAAGAGAACACTGTAATAAGACATTATGGAAGTATGCTGTCAGTTTTATCCTGATTGGACTTTTCATTTAACGTAGGATAACATTAAGAACATGCAGTAGAACTGAAGTGTAAAAATAGGAAAAAACTTTCATTAATATTAGGGATTCATTTACTTAACGGGAACAATAAAGTTATTGGAAGGGACATGACAAGGTAGAACATAGTCCCATCCCGTTACACCCAAACTGCTATGCCACCACCCTCCAATAATCCCACCTCCCAAGACACCACACTCGAGATTGGAGTGAAATGGCTGTAGCAGCCTTTTATTACAAATATCAAGTCAAACAAGGTGTGTATAAATAACACAATCACTAATATATATATATATATATATTATCTATTTATCTGATCTGAGGTCTGTGAAGGCACCTTTTTACGGAGATTGTCTGTCTCTGCAAACCACTTAAAACACTGGTCTCTAGCCGCAACACACCGACTCAGGGGCAAATATGAGAAACTGCAGAGACTTTGTAAAACTAAAAGGTGCCCATACACATGAATTTTTCGTCCTATTATCGAACAGTCGTACGATTTTCGTACGACGGCCACATCCTGCCCAGATTATCGAAAGGTTCAATCAGCGGTAGTTAAAAAAAAAACACCTGGACGACTTACGGTAATTGACCGCATTTTCGTTTGCGCAGTGTTAAACGTACGACTTTTGACAGACTGAAACGCCACCAACCATTCGAACATGGTACGATCGACCAAAGTTTTCAAACATGCTTGACTGTCAAAAGTCGTACGATTGTACAGTACTATCGGTCAGGCACTCTATTCACACGTTACGATTGTCGTACGAAAAGTCGATCGCATCAGATTATCGTACGATAATCGTAAGGTGTATGGGCACCTTAAGACTTAGACCTCTTTACTGAAGAATACGCCAAGGACTACGCACCTGAGACGAGTCCCTGTAACCACCAAAATGACAACCCAAAACACCGCCAACACAGACCTCAGTCGGGGGGCGGGAAGGTCACTTGCCGTGTGGCAAATCCAGACTAAACCAGTACTGCTTCCGCCCCCCTCCAGACCACTAAGGAGACCCTCCTGCAACTATTGAAACCGGCCAATCAGGTAAGTGACCAACCCCCCTTAACACTAACTTTAATCCCGTACTTCCGAGTTCTGCCCACTGTCATGTAGTCCTTCCGCCTATTTTTTTCTTTTCTTTTGCTAGGACTATCTGAACTGGTATAATATAGTTATTGGAAGGGACTCACACAGCTGTATTTAGCCTTCACAGATAACAGGTAACCTGTGATGCAATCTAAAGTGTTTGAATATGGACAGACAGGGGGACCTTGAAAGCACAAAAGGGCTGCAATATACATTACTTGAAAGTTGAAATACTCATCTGTTTGCTTTGTAGAACAGTTTTGATGTGTGTGTAACCCAGGGTCCAGAGTACAGGAAAAGCAGCTTGCTGCTGTATGACCATTTGTGTTTAGAGAAATTGAAAGCTACACTTCAAAAAGAAGACTACAAAGAAATGTAACATATGATAAAAGACAACCTTATAGTGCAAACAAAACGTTCAAATGTGCGAGAGAATGCAGCACTCGGGACACAATATTCTAAAAGGGATTATCCACACCTTTATAAACTCAAAACACGTCTTTCCCTCATAGGAAACCTCACTAGTGCCAGAGCAAGCTTCTGTGCAATCCTTCAAAACAAAATGAGCTTTCTTTGGGTTAGTAGGTTGAAACAGGTTCATTTACACAATTAGCCAAATCGGGAATGGTGTGCCTACAAATCCACACAATATGCATGCAGGTTGTGCAATAGGCTTTGCTGTTCTATGCAGAAGGGCATTACTGAACAGTCAACACATCAAATCCTAAAGGCTATAGAACGCAGCAGGAGTTGGATCCATGGATTTATGCTGTGTGCTCTGACTTCTGTTCCATTTCCATCAGGGAAAACAGGAAACATTTTACTACCATTGGGCATAACATTTCCAAATTGGACTGATGAAGATTGGCTGGTCTTGATTTCTTCTGTGACATGCAGCTGGTAGGGTCAGAATTCAGAGCACAGCATAAATCCATGGATGCCTCCTGTCTTGAGTTATTGAATGAAGATGCTGCTGGTAGAATAGTATTAGAGATGGTTTACTGGCACACATTAGCTTCCTGGCTTCATGCATTTTAGCAATGCACACTCATGCATTTATGCACGCTCTCATCAAGTATTTTCTAAAATCAGGTGCACCGCATCTAGGGCGGTGCACCTGATCCACACGTTGCAACACATAGGTGTGAAGGGGGCCTGAAGCAACGGTCAACAATCTGAATGTCCAAATAAAAGCTAGGCATATAAAAGAAGTAAATTACCATACTGCTTCATGTAGTGATGTAGTAGGTCGGAGGGAAGATCCACCGAGCAATGTGGGCGACCTAGAGATGGACACTCTTGGAAGTGTTGGTTACTGAAGAAACATTACCTGGTGATTTCTAATCGATGGAGTGGTGCTCAGGTTACCTTTTATATGAGCTTTCAGTTTGGCAACAAAGTCCATTTAACACCAACTAAGCAAAACCAACACCACAGTGTACCCAAGTGTTATATCTGACCATGTGCAAGATATGGGTATTAAAGTGGGTCACCAAGTTTATACCTGACTAACTGCATAGGGGATGTAACTATTTTTTTTTATTTTTTTAAGATGCAAAGATCAAGTTACACTGAAAATTTCAACAAGTACCTGAATCCATAATTCATGAAACAGATATGAAGGATACTCTAGATCCTTGGTTCTCAACTGGTGGGTCGTGACCCAAAAGTGGGTCGCAACCCCATGTTCAGTGGGTTGCCACATGCCTTCAGCTTTTCTAGGCGAGACACTCCTCCATTCAAAATATGCTGAGTGTCAGCTTGAGGTAGGGTGGGGTATGGGCTGGAGCTATGACCGTGCGGTAGCTCCATCCATATGTGCATTGCTTACAGCATCCCACGCATGTTCTGTAGAGGTGCCTGGACCAGAGTGACATAACATTCTGGCTCCCGGCACCTCTACAGGGCATACAAGGGAGCTGTACAAGCAATGCCCATATGGATGGAGCTTTGTCACAGCACAGCAGCCCACCCAGGCTGAGGATCCACTCCAGTTCTTGTAAGGTATGGAGACTGGGTGGATCTTTAAAAAAGAACATTTTGTTTTTGTGGGGGAGTGTGAGAGATTGTGTCGGTCAGTGTTTTTGAGGGCCCGTTTACACTAGTACAGTGTGATAATTGAACAGTTCTGTGCCCTTAACACACTGTACCAATCACACCTACTATGTGTTGTGGTGTGGGAGGTGCTTTGTGTAGCCATTCTTTTGAATAGCACCCCACATGCACCTCTCGCCCACAGATCAAATCGCCTGCACTGGAACGTGTGGTACTGCAATGCCGTGCGTTCTATTGCAGTGCAATTTGGGTCGCGACTTAATGACCAAGGACAAATGTGGGTCCTGAGGTTACACAGGTTGAGAACCACTGCTCTAGATCAAAATTCCAGAGTCTGCCCCTTGTGACCTTGGCAAAAATCATCTTGGTACTTGTGTCCTGTACAAAGTCATGGCACAGCTAATAGAAATACTAACACAGACTGAACGATTATGGGCCTAACTTTTGGGGCAGCACTGCTAAAAGCGATTGGTATCGGAATTTCTTTGAATGACTTCAGGAGGAAGACATATGCTCCTATTCCATGCATCTTAACCCACTGACTGCCAGGCCCCAGCTGTCTTCTTGAACTTTAACCCTCTTCAAACTGACTCAGCTCTGGTCTCTAATATTAGACTATCGGCACGCCAAGACAAGGGGTAACAGATGTTCTAAACATGGACCAGCAACAGGGGATTAACATCTCTTTTGGTAGAATGGCATGCATGTATTAAAATGTAATTATTCAGTCTCGTAATACCACCCCCCGCCCCCTTCCCAAGTTAAAGTTCTTAATTAACATTTTTAAAAAATTTAACATTTAATACAACACCAGACCAAATTCTGCTGCAAACAGAGAGGAGGTCATATATAAACAACCTCGTCCTTGAAGCTTTACAAATACTAGCAATCGCAACAGGTGTGGGAAACCACAGACCTACAGCAGGCAGTCAAAACACAATGCTAAGCCAACAAACTCTCACTTTGTTTAGCTGTTAACATCACTTTCCTCATTTTAGTACTTTTGCTGGGCGTAAAATAAAAAAAGATCACAGTTGTGCATGCATTAAAAAGGAGAACTATGAGATGAGTTATTTCCACTCACCTCATAGTTCTAGCCGACCTGTGACAATGAGACTGTCACAGGTCGGCTCAGTAGATCGGGAGGTGAGCGAACACATACCGGCGTTCACTCACCTCTCGATTCTGTCACGGCTCTCTGCCGTGACAGGGGGAGGGGCTGGATTCCTCTCTCCCCGCTCTGAACCGCCAGCGCTGACTGGCGGAACGGAAGGGGGAGGAGGCGGTTACAGCTGGCTATGCCTCTAGATAGGCAGAGCCAGCTGTCACTCACGCAGCTGGGCGGATCGACATCGATGTCGGGATCCGCTCCGGCGTCTCAGTATAGCGCGAGCTACAGCTCTCGGCATACTGAGCTTAGGGTAACGGGAGCTCGCTAGTTTGTGTCCTCCCGTTACCCTAAGGAGAACTATGGGGAAAAACATTGACCCCATAGTTCTCCTTTAAGAATAGAAGGGAAAACTTTCAATAGTGATCCTCTATCCCAGTGGTGGCGAACCTTGGCACTCCAGCTGTGCCAAAACTACAAACCCCAACATGCATCTGCCTCTGGGAGTTATGTCTGTGGCTGTCAGAGCCTTGCAATGCCTCATGGGACTTGTAGTTCCAAAACAGCTGGAGTGCCAAGGTTTGCCACCACTGCTCTATCCACTGACAACGGTCTAAAATGGTGAATCCCACCACACTTGCTACGACTTCCCAAGCCTGGGCTCACACCTAGGCGGCAAAGTTTTGCGCGTTTATAGTATGTGGTTATATGCACGTTGTGCACATTTGTATGTGCGTCTTAACACGCTTACATAAAGATGCGCATTTTGATTGGCAGCTCAAACCATTGTGGGCAATGGAAGAATGCACGTATAAACGCGCAAAAACACACATGAAAATGTGCAACGTGCTTCTGTTGCATGTTTTTGGGCATTTCCAATTAAGTCTATGAGGCAAAGAAGCGCTTTTAACTGACCAAATAAGCCATTGAAAAATCGGATTTCTTGTGTTGGGCAGGTAAAAAGCACTTTTCGAACTGTTCAAAATACCCTTGTTGTGGGAATGGAAGAGCAAATTTACCCAGTGAGATGCCAAAATAATTAAAAACAGACAGAAGCGCCACCATTTTCCACTATCCAAAATAGATCTAGTTAAAACAATATAACACAAATCAAGATTAAAAAAACTGCTGCTACAAAAGATTAAAAAAAACACAAAAAAAAAACAAAAACACAAAAACATAGCTACAAAGAGAAAAAACAAGTGACAAAAAAATATCCTAGGACAGCCCAAAGTGCAGTAAATACTAGTGTGGGTTACAATGTCACTAGTCGTCTGTTATTCCCAATATCATTCTAGAATTCACACTATGCATTAACATGCCACTGCATTCACTTTTCTGCCCAGGTAGATTATACATATGGTCACAGAGGTACCACTGCTCAGTTTTTGGTAGTCTAGACCAGGTTACAGTATTGAGAGCTTCTTTTGGTTACTGTACTGCTTTTTTTTTTTTTTCACAAAGCTACATCAAAAACGTACCCAATACAGGATACATAATTCCTCAGATGCTACCATTACTGCCAGACTAAGTACACAAAAGGGTAAGAGATTAAAAGAAGACCTGGACAAACCCAACAGCCAAAATGCCCAAAAAAGCCCTTTCAAAAATCACGCTGGAACACTTCCACCCTGGTGTGAATGGGGCCTTATGTCTTCAACTGTAATGGAAGGCTTTGTAGCACCTAGACTGATGGATAGCTTCTGAATTCTTTTTTTCCCCAGTTTGAATTCCCCTTGGGTTTATTAGCAAGCACCATTAAAAAATGGTTCCATACCTGGATTTTACATTTTACTTTTTTGTCACTGTGAAGACACTAATGGGTATAAGAAAACCCAAACCGAGAAGAACATATGTGCTCCTTGGGGCTGGATGCTTGCAGTGCAAGTTGAAGACATCTTTTTTTTTTTTTAAAGCCGAGTACACAGAGAATTTTCATTCAGCCTGCAAGGCAATCACAGGTACAATGCTGCCTTGGATTGTTCCTCCAGTTTACATCCTGTCATTATTGTGCAGGAAGTGTCCAATGCGTGCCTTTGAGAAAAACATGCACAGGAAGTGCTTGAGCTTTAACTTTTACACTGCTGGCAAAAAGTTCTCATTAGCCCCAAAATGTATGAAAACTAAAGCAAAGGGTACACGGATTATGTGGTCTACTGCAAGCAGATGGTTGCTTTCTAACCTGCATTTGAAACAGGGCAGTAGAAATCTGTGCCTAAGAACAGCCTCATTTTCCCTTTTATTCACAATGCTCGGTGTATCATTTTTCACTAAAAACCCTATAATCAATGTTTAACGTAAACCTGTACTAAAATAAAGCAATACAAATGCATGCACCATGATGTGCTAGGGCATGCTTTTAGGGCTTGTTCACACCAAATGCAGACCAGATCTGCCTGAGATTCTGCACACGCAGTGCAGTGGGTTGTGCCGCGTTTTTGATGCGTTCCGGGCTATTTTTTAGTTTAAAATGGGCTTTGTGTGTTCCAGGGCGTTTGCATGCGTTCCAGAGCAGGTAAAATAGAGCTTGCAGCAGTTTTTTTTACATGCTCTGGAACTGAACGCTGCGGTGTGAACTAGAGCCCAAAATACCATTGGAATACATTGGACGCAGTTTTGATCCGCTCTGTAACTGCTCTGCTCCTGAACGTGTTTGGTGTGAACAAGGTCTTCAGTTATTCACAGAAAGACTCTACACCCCAAAATTGCCATTCACAAAGCTAGGGCATGGAATCTTCCCCCACAACAGATCTACTGTGCAATGGAAAATACATGGATATAAAAATAAAATAAAAAAATCCATTGGTTTTAAAACAAGACTTCCACTACCCGCCAACACATTTGTCTGTGGTGAATTGGGGAGGGGGTTGTGATTTCAATGCAGCTTTCGCTTTTTGTGCCCTGACTGACATCTGCCATCTAAAGTGGAGCTAGCATCAGATGTATTCAGTACATTTTCAGGTTAAGTTTAGCATGCTAAATGGTCATTGTAACAGTTACAGGTATTTTTTAGCACTCACAGGGATGAGATCACAGGAATTCCCCTAGCAATGCAGGAATCATCTAGCTCAGAGAGGACACAATCAGGTCTGGTGTCTGTGCTATTCACCAATGTCTGGTACAGATCAGTACCCCCTGTAACCTCTCACCTTGTGATTTGAAGTTATAGTGGTGCAGTCTGATGATCAGGGGAGAGGATACTGATGAAATGCTTTCTTCTGCCTGCAGCACACTCATGACATCATCTCTGCCTAGACAAGGGCACTGGACCAGAGGTCAAGGATGGCTTTTCTGAAACATTATGCTGGATCAGGAATGTTCATGAAGACTTGGAGTTACTGAAAGGTCTACATGAAGTAATCTAAAACAGCTTCCTCGAGTCTGAAGTGCACATTAACTAAACACTGGTTTAACATGCGTGTCTGGAGAGAACAAGCTCGCCATAAGCCTTTCTGGAAATAGTATTACATATCAGACCATGAAAAAATATATTTGTTATTTTTGAAAAATGTTAATAGTCTCTGATGCAACAGTGGAAAATACACCAGTCATACCTCAGCAGGGAGACATTTTCTGGTGATTTCCCTACAGATTATAGAGACCAGACAAATATTTGTCTTTCCTGTTGTAGAGTTCATCTAATAATGGTAATTTTATGTGGAATTAACCAAATTAAATGATGGCAATAAAAGAAACCTAAAATGTGTGAGCTAAATTAAAATGAGACAAAAATTACATATACAGTATACACACACATAAAATGGAATTTTGGCAACAGATCAGTATGCCCATCATGCTGTAAAAATGCCTAAATTAGTTCTACATATATTATACCTAACCAGCTTGTAAAAGAAAGTAAATACTTACTGGAGAGTAAGTGGTATCCTAAAATTTTGCTGGCATTTCCTGGTGTGTCAAATACTTGGTCCCCTACTGCACTGTGGTTCCTTCTGCTGGCTGTTACATCACTACTATGTCCTGTAGTGGCATGGGGGATGAGGAGAGACCATACCATGCAGCAGGGGACCAGGTATTCCACACAGAAAAGTGTTAGATACCAGTGCCATCCAGATATCTATAATAAAGCATAGTTTTAGGATACTGCCCACCAAAAAGGTATATTTTACAGACTGGTCTTCCAAATTTGAAACTCAGGTAGAAAGTCACCAACTTAAAAAAAAGGAGAACTAGGAGGTGAGTGATTTTCACTCAATCTCATAGTTAGAGCCGACGTGTGACAATGAAAACGGTCACACGTCGGCTCAATAGATCGGGAAGTGAGCGAACACATACCATCGCTCACTTCTCGATCCTGTCCCTGCAGATAGTCGGTCACTCACGGCTCCCTGCAGGGATTTCCCCCCTCCGATCCTCCAGCCCTGACTGGCAGAACGGGCGGGGAGGGGGGCGGGTACAGCTGACTGCCTCTAGATAGGCAGAGCCAGCTGTCAATCACGCAGCTGAGTGGATCGACAGTAATGTCGGGATCCGTCCCGGCTGCTGTAGCTCGCGGTATACTGAGCTTTGGGTCATGGGAGGACGCTAGTTTATGTCCTCCCGTGACCCCGGGGGGAAAAAACAAAAACACTTACCCCATAGTTCTCCTTTAATTTTGGAATGTGTAAACCAAGTAGTAACTGCATGTGTAGTTTCAGTAAACCACTATTTGAGTTATTTACTGCAGCGTGTCACGAGCTTAATTCGTTCCACGATTCTGGTCGTGAACCGAATCAAACTGATCAGACTGCAATCTCTACTAGAGGAAGCCATGACCACGTGTCAGAGCAGAGAAGATGGCTGCGGTTGTGTTAAGTCACGCGAACGGAAGCAAAATTCTGCCGAACTTCCTGTTTGCGAACTGAATTGTTCGTGAACCGAGGCATTACTGTACCTTGGTATGGAAAGGGACCGGAGGAGTCGGAGTCTGCAGGTGCCAGAACATTGCAGAACAGAAGTCATAAATGCCTATGAAATACATTATAATAGAAGCTGAGAGAGTAAAATAATGGTTTACAGGCATTGGTGTTGAGAATGTTGCAGAATGTTACAATGGGTAATGTCAGGCCAGCGTGGTCTCTGAGAAATGCATGAGATTCTACAAACATAGCATCTGAACACTAGTGCTATACCAGACTGCTGTCAGCCGCACACATGGAATCTGCAGGCATAATAAATTCTCATCTTCCATGTGTGTCTGGGTGTACCCCTTTCATATTTTCCTTGCAGTCTCACCCATACTTGGTATTTCTGAATAACTTGTGCCATCAGCTTATTTACATGCTGCCAAGAACAGCTTAACTATTTGTACAAGTGCCTCTAACAGCTTGGAAGAATATGGTTATGAGCTGCAACACTGAGGAACTCCTCAGCATACAAAAAGGTATCAGTTGCGATGTGAATTACTCATTGCCATTCATCTCATTAGCCTATGGGTCGGGTCTCCCAAGTTTAAATGCAAAACGTTCTTGCTTGACTGTCGCGTGCCTTGCACAATATACCGGGTGAAATACTGCGGCCTTGCTGGAGAAACCTCACTTGTAGACTGGGAACATCCACAACAAACCAATGTAAAAGTCCAACAGTAAATGGGATCAACAATAGTAGTAGAATTTGTAATTAAAGGTTTACAGGGGAGCAACCATACTAGCTTTATACATAAGATAGGCAATGGATCCGGATTTGCAGGGTACGATGGTTGGGTTTTGCTACAACTTTTCACTAAACTAGGCTGTGTATCTGGTGTCCCACCAACAATGTATACACCCGGTCTCAGATTTCTTATCCCAACAGTTTTAAAGCAAGGAGAAAGATCAAGATCTTCATTCTGGAGGCCAATCTACAAAATTTCAACCTAATGTTGGAACTCAAAAAGTGAGAGTACTAAAAAAATCCCTTTAAGAGACATAGCTAGTCATAACCTAGTTTAATCAGTTGAGCTACCAGATACAATAGTTAGCCACATACTAATTGTCCCTTGAGCTGCAGTGACTCCTCGCTGATTGACAGCACCTTAAGAAATCAGATCCCTATAGTCTGAAATCAAAACCCGCTTTCCCCTCTAGCCAGGTAGCTGTGCAATTAATTTGACATGCCTTTGCAGTAAGCTAGCCAGGGACCTTTACGCCTCCCCGCTTGATTAAAACCAACCGCAAAAAACAACAGATCCTCATATGAAGCTTTGAAAAGCAAGACACAAGCATGAATAATGTTGGCTGGGTAAGCTAAAAAATGCATCATAAAAGAGATTTCATTTCTGGTTTCCCCAAGACTCCAAAAAGAAAAGGCCAAATATAAGAAACTAAGCAAGCATTAGTCAATGGTACCCATCAAAACGTGCACACTCATGAATAAGCAGTTGGCACGCTAACATGGCAGTGAAGTGAATTCTGTACTACTGCAGCCAGACTCTAGAAATTAGTAGGGTCAATAATCCAAACCTGGAATAATATAATCACTTTAAATATATGCAAGTCCCCTGTACCTTGCAGCCAATAGACTCTGGTTAAAGCATAAAACACTTCACGGTCACCAATTTAAGCTTATATACATAATACCATTACTATCATTAATGCATTGGGTTACTGCGTCAAATTATACCACTCAGTGCTCAATATGGCCAAGGTATTGAACAAAATGAATGACAAGCGGATATCAGGTTGCTGGGACCAAATATTTGTTTAAACATGGCAAGATGTCTGTGGAAGCAATTACCTACACAATCATATTGGTTGCTATTGCCAAAACCATTGTATTCAGTTGCATCCCGTTAAAGGTTGGCCAACATAACCCACTTTAAGACATAATTCTTGATTATTGAAGGCAGAAATTAACTAACAAGGGCAAAACAATGCATCAACCATAGTTTTACAGCTTACCTACTCTGTGGAATATAAAAGGAACTTAAATATGTCAATTGGTTAAAAAGCACCGACAAGAAATAAAAAATACTGGCAAGTTTAATGTTTCCAGACATCTTTTTCCAAATAAGATCCTAAAATGACTGACACACACACACTTTTTCATGCAAATATATTCCACTCAGTTACTAGCTCTCTACACATAACTAGTACATTAGCAAAAACCAAGCGTATAATGGTTTCCTGCATGCCACCAACAGCGTGAGCAAGATGCGATTAGTAATTGCTTGCAGTTGTGGATTCTCCTCGGTATGTTGGAAAATGACATGAAAGGATAACTAATAATCCACAAGAAGGTATCCAATACTTCAAAGACTTAGAGAACTGCACACATCACATAGTGTGTATATGGTATAATGGGGTTAAAAAGTTCTCAGCTATTGAACGTGGAAGAGGCTAGATGTCATCCAGATATTGCTGGAATAAAAACATGACCCTCATGGATGAGCCTTACGATAGCTTATGGTTTTAGTTTATATCAGTCATAAGGCATCTTGGAAAGAGCTTTCCAAGTCACCCTAAGGTATGTATGGAAACTTATCCATACTTGCATAGCAATTGAGATATTTGACATTTCTAACCATCTTGATTTATCACCTATTTGTAGCTAAATACTTCCTGTATAGGAGACCTATAAAATGAAGTTACAGTAATATGGCTCATGCATTTACAGATTTCCCGAGACTTGCATCATTTGGCCACAAATGTCCTCTAAGGGCCCGTTCACAATAGATGCAGTGCGTTCCGGCCCGATTCTGGGCAGAACGCACTGCCTCACATTGCCGCCGCCTCACTTTTTTTGTGGAGCAGGAGGGGGCGTGGCGGGCCATTGAAGTGAATGGCACCGCAGCCATGCCCTCCGGCCGCAAGAGGCAGGAAGCAAAGTCCTGCCTCTAGACAGACACAGTTCAGAACAAAGCCTGGTAAGTAAGCAAAGGGGAAAATTATCAGCTGCAGGGAGTCTATAGACAATGCTGGTGACTAATACTTTTACCTTTTCACCTCCTCTTACCTTTTTGGGGACAACTTCCACATTTTAGGCCCTCTTATATTTCAAAGCCTTGTAAATCCAAATCAAAAAAGTGAAGATTCTGCTGT
>NW_017306301.1:1524843-1553514 GCF_000935625.1 Nanorana parkeri | reverse complement strand
CTATTTTTCTAAAAATTGTTAGCATTACTTCCATTAATCCGGTCACAGAGTGTTGTAACATGTTAGCTAACAAATTAAAGTGAAAAGTATGGAGTACAAAAAGTGATCCCTTTTCTGGCTAATTTAAGCGAGTGGGAAATACAAGCTTTTGATACACTATAGACTTCTGCTTCATGCTCGACAAAAACACTTCACCCATTTCAAAATCTTACATCTTCAGTCTTTTGGAGGTAGCCAATGAACGGCATCACTAACTCCAGAACGTATGCTTTTATTAATCTGATATACATAAATCTATAACAGCGGACCTCCCAAAAACCAAGAGTGCAAATATCCTGGCAATACAAAAGGAGCCTTCATTTATATAAGATATATGCAGTGTGGGTGCTTATTGCAGCTGCTGTCAATATGCAAGCCACATGGCTTAATAGCTGCCAAATGAGGCAAGACCATGGAAGCATGTACAAGAATAATTTCCAGAAAGGCGGCAAACTGCAACCAAGTGGAGGTTCCCAGTTATACAGGATCTGTTGTAGCTAATGGAATAAGACATTAAACATATACAAGGTAGAATTAGTTGGGTAAAATGAACGCAGAAGGCATTAAATGGAGTTCATTCATTTGCATGAACCCTTCATACACATCCTGGAGAGTTCACCTCAAAAACAACCCCTCATGGTATTTCTGCTTTTAATTTTAGGAAAGTTAGGCTAGCAGTTTCAATCTAGCAGCTGCCAATCACACATTGTACTGGTCATGTGGCAAAATAATACTCAGGACATCAACATCAGTTGTGCCATTTCATTCAGAGACAAACTTTTTATATGCGAGGTGAACACAAAATAAAATTGGGGGGGGGGGAATTGGATATCTCCTACAAGGGAACATACAGAGAACGGATCCAGAACCAGCCTGGAAAACGTTTCAGGAAATATCTAAAAGAATAGAAAGCAAATCAGCTGCAGACAATAGTTGTACGTTTAGACCGGATACACACTTTCAAAGTGTCTTAAAGGATTAAGGCAACCCATTCCATTTGAATGTGCTTGCAATTCAAGCCAGTACCACCAAAACCACACTTGACCCTTCTTTGGGAACGCAATGCATGACAGTGTGTTGCAGAGCTATGCAGCACAGGTGCATGAGAAATATGCCCTGGGGATATCTGAAAACGATATTTGAAATACAAAACAATATGCTGAGAAAAGCTTGTGTAAAGAGCATTACTATTTTATAAAGCACTAGTGCATAGCAACCAGATTTAAACTTTCATCAAGTTAGTGTAGTGAACAATAACATTTGGTTAGTGCGCACTTAAGTGACACTAAACTCAGGAGTTTAACCTTAGAAATGCATTAGAGTTCCTTAAAGGGGTATTAAACCCTCATGTTTCTGAAGAGTCTCGGGCGGCCACAAAGTATCTTTGGGCGGGTGTTTGCGCACTTCAGAGTCGGCCGGGAGAGACAAGGTAAGTCTATGGACCAGCGTGCACCCGCACAGACTCCGTGGGACATCAGATAAGGAGGACAGAGGCACCAGCGCTGGAGGGACAGCTGAAAAAGGACAGTAAAGAAGAAGATGATCGAATCAAGAGGCATCATTTAAGGAAGTCCTGACACTAACATTGGGTGGGGGAAAAAAAAAAAAAAAAATTTAAAAAGCCTTTAACCCCCTCCCGTCCACCAAACGTTGAAAGATGGCCGGACGGGACTCTCCTGGATGCGGGTGGGCATCTTTAGACGACCTTCGTGCCCGAGCGGGAAACCGCCTGGCTTTTAAACGGCCAGCGATGGCCTTTTACATACAAGCGGTCCGGCGTCGGTCACTCTACGGTACAGAAACCGGAGAGAAGCTGATGAAGCAGATCTGTGCTTCATCAGCTTCTCTGGGGGTCCCTAGGTGACATTAGGGGTCTTAAGAGACCCCTGATGTATCCATAAAGGGGACCTGTAACTGTAATTTGTTATCACATAGGGGATTTCTTAGCACCCTATGTAATAACAATATAGCACCCTATGTGATAACAATAAAGTGGAAAAAAAAAAGTTGAAAAAAAAAATGCTCACAAAATAAGTCCCCCGCATAGATGCGCAAAAATGCGTTAGATGCGCCTGCACGCAAAAACTTTGCTCCAATTATGCTGCGAACGTCACAATGAAAGCAATAATTCTCGGGCCATTAATCAATAACCCTAAACTGATTAGCAGTAAAATCTTTTAAAGCGTCACCTATGGCCAAATTTGGCTATGGTGTTTTTATGTGATTTCGCGGGCATGCGCAATTTTAAGGCTCGACATGTTTGGTGTCTATTTACCCGCCGTGACCCCCTCTTTTATATTTTACTAAAAAAAATGGGTAAAATAAAAAGGGAAAACCATTTTTTTAAAAATATTCTGTACTTTTTTTGTACCACCAAAAGAAAGCTGTATCTGTCCCCCCCAAAAATTGTATAAAATTAATTTCAGTACAGGGTTGCATGACGGAATAAACGTCAGCCAAAGTACCGCAGCGCCGAATACTGAAAAATGGCCTGGACAGGAAGGGGGTGTAAACACCCCGGTCAGCCAGTGGTTAAAGTCACTATTAACAGAAATGCATCTTATTTGTGTATCGCTCAGGTGTAGAGCCTCAAATCATCTCTGAATGGTGCAGACACTGTCCTTCCTTCTGGTGGGGGGCTACTTTTGTTCCCCATGGTCCCTGTGTGTGTTATAAAGTATCCGTGATGGGACTACAATCTCAAATGAACACGATTAATCTTTTTCAATGACCTGGAGTACATTTATAAGACCCAAGGTCTGTAAGATGTTCGAAAACAAAAAAAGTGGTAATCAGCAGCTGGAGATTTAAAAAAAAAAAAAAAACCCAACCCTAAAATATCAAACACCAAAAACTGAAAAACCTGTGCAAAATTGCAAATTACATAGAATATAAACAGAGAAGATGTCATTTAATCCACCAATGAGGAATTCTGGAGAAATGACAGCTCAGATGGAGTATGTCTGCCTAGTCCATGCAGGATACATTTCCAGAACACATTTTGTTTCAAGTGATGAGTCTTTGGCGCACATTACCACCAGAAGTGTTAGCCAGGCCCAGATATATAAGAACCACATGTTAAAGTTCCAGGAGACAAAAACACTAAACATATTCTTTTAATTATTCCCAAAATATATTATATACACAGAATATAGTCTTGAATGCACATACACAGACCCCAATACAGTCAACAGTCAGGCTATGCCCAAATTAGATGTACTTTCCCATGCCACGATAACATTAAAAGTGCAAATCATCATCAACTAACTGTGGCCAAAAGGGGTGACATGCACAGTTTACACAAGTTTGTTTTTTTAAATCTGCATTGGCAACAGTTTCGATATGTTGATATGATCCATGTACATAGCACCAACATACTCCATTTCCTATGCTAATAATCTGGGTCAACAGATTATGGGGGGGAGAAGTACTGGATCTATTACTTAATTTTGCAGGCATTGGTTACATTCTTTAGGGGTAAACAACCCCTGCCTAAATATTTTAGAGTGGAGAGGGGAGAGGGGAGCATGCATGTAGGTAGTTTATTAGAGCTGGGTCAAATGCAGGCATAGCTTAGAATCTGTACAAAGGAAACGTCGGACAAGGTAAGGAATATATTTAAATAATAATAAATAAGTATGCTCTGTGACTGGGATTGCCAAAGTACACTATAAACAGTTCTCTCGAATCGAGTTCTTGATTGCCACATGATTCTGTTCTCTGCAAACTTCCGTTGCTCTCCCTGGGACAGCAAGCAGTGAACCTACATTAGGTGGTATTGAGAATATTTGGTCAGCATGTTGACATTGGCGAGTATTTGGTGCCATCAGATTACCACAACTACATGTAGATGAGAAAACTTATGATAGGCAGGCTACGCACCCTCCCCGTATGCATTTCAAGGCTGAATATTCAATTACTCCATTGACAACATTTTCAAGAGACCCTGTCAGCACAGGGTCACTTGTATATACAACATACTTGATAAAAGAAGACTGTATACTTTCTGGCAGCCAGTTTTACAGTTGAGCATCCTGTGAATTATTCACAAACCAGGAGGTGTGAATACCGCGCTCCCCTGCTTACTCACATGCCACTCTATGAAGTATAAGCCAGCTGAAGGAACCATGACAAGTGACGGGGCATCAGGTTTTCATCCCATCCCACTGTTCCAGTACAGTAATACCTCGGTTCATGAACACTATGTGCTGTACAGTATTATTCAATCCAGCATGGCTCCAAACAAAGTGCAGAGCAAGCATGGTGGTAAAAAGAAAGTGCAGAGCGGTAATGAATGTACATATGGTTCAGAACGGAATAACTTTATGGGGAAATTGGATTCTGTTCGGGACCAAAAATCGGTTCACAACCATGTTCTTCACAACCATGTTCATAGGGGTCAGAACGGATTCACCTTATGGGGAAATTTGATTTGGTTTGTGACCAATATCGCGGAACGAATTAAGTTCTTGAACTGAGGTACCACTGTACTCGCAGAGACAGTAAGCAGTGAAGCAGCAGCTTTTCAAGAAACTGCTGAAAGGTACGTATACACAATCTTCTTTTAGCAGGCAATGTCTACATATAGAACTTTAAACTGGAGACTATGCATGGACAACTTGGTGTATAATCCCTGTTCCACTTAGTTGATGGTGTTAATGTGGGTGCTGCTTTAGTCCCTTAAGGTGCCCATACACTGCTCGATTCTCGTACGAGAATCGTGGGAAATCCCGTGATCGTACGAGAATCGAGCAGTGTGAACGAAGACGTGCGACCGTTTCTACTGTACGGTCACACGTCTTTTGTCGAACCAGCATGCTCGAAAATCCGCCGAGAATCGTACGATTGTCGGCGGGGTTCTAGCCTGCTCGTTCAATAGCTGTGGAACGGGCCAGTGTGCGCACGCGCACACTGCCCGTTCTGCATTGCGGTCATTGGAAGCCCGCCCCTCAGCGGGGCGGGCTTTCGATGATCGCAAGTACGATCTGCCCGTCCAAGGTGGGCAGATCGTACGAGCTTTCAATAAGCATACGACCATCGCAAGACAAAAGTCTTGCGATGGTCGTAAGGTGTATGGGCACCTTTAGGCGAGTCACATAAAAAAACAGCAGCTGGTCCAGGTGCTGCCAATGATGGGCAAATGTTTCACTTTGCCACTCTTTGGCTAACATAAGTCACACAGGTCTTCATGGGATGAAGACTCCGGCTGATCCAGAGAACATCTTCTATGGGATGTGAAGAATGAGTTCAGGAGACCTTGAAAGCCATCTGTGATATGCAAGTTTGAAAATTATTTTGGACAGGCTGTTGTCTGCTGATACACAGATGATGCAGAGACCTCCATGTACTAGCCAAGGGAATGAAGTACTGTGCAGATAAGGGATCTCTCAGATCCAATAGAGTTTGTTTCTGAACATTTATATCACCAAGTGTACATCTGCGGTGTATTGTGCCTCGGACCGATAAGTCTAACTATTGATGAAATGATCTTTTCACAAACATGCAGGTTTACTTTGGGTGAACTTGCGCATTTGACTGTCAAGGAAAGAAGCTGGATGGGCACCGTCTGTCTCAGTTAAAACCATGAATGGCCATGAAAATTCCTCACAGCTGATCAACTTTGCCACAAGTAGGGACAACCAGAGTTGTGAAAAAGCCAACAAACCAGCCACAAATAACTGAATTGGACCAATTGGCAGCACACACACAAAGCAACAGAAGTAGTCATACTATTGATAACACATCAGTTATGCATTCTGCGTTTTATGGGAGACATTTTCTTCACCTAAATTTACAAGGCCTAAACTAAGGAATGATCAGCCCCTGCAGAGGAATTTATAGCAAAATTAAGATAGTGGAAGGTTTGAAAGAGAAGAAACGACTGTATCACAAGGCAGAAATGTTGCTGGGAGCAGTAACAAGCATGCTAAGAGAGGGTGTGGATTTTCTTATGTGTAGAAGTTCTTGCAGAATGCCAACACTTTCTGGGTTTGATTAGTTACAGCAATACGAGCTACTAATATATCCAAAGGCTGAGAAAATGGACAACCTGCTATAGAAGCAGGGCTCCATTGGAAAAAAAAAAGGATTTCTATTACAACACCGTCCTCTTTCCATGGTCACTCCCACAAATTACATTGGGGCAGTATTATCCATGGGCACAAACCGATCAAAATAGAAAAGAAAAAAAAAAAAGTTATTTTCCTTAGTCAGACTTTTTAACAACAAACAAGGTGAGCTGAATCAGACAATACAAAAATGGGAAAAAAATTGGCAAAGGGTCAGCGTCAAATAAGCAACAACCCTGATTTGAGGAGACAATAGCCCTCAGCCAGTAAACCAGCAACACAGATGGGCTTTTCTGATCTTTGTCCATTGCCCAGGGATATCCACAAAGTCCAAAAATTTATGATCTTCTAACATTAAGGGCTACCTCCACATTATTGATATAGATGGTGGTAAAACACCGTGATGAAGAATCAGCCAAGTTATCCTGACACCTTAAAAATATAACCAATTGCAAAGTAACCTACTTCCCAGAATAAACCACTCCACTGATGAAGAATTTTACATTCACTCAAAGTATTTGGCAACTCTGCATTGCTTGGAAGAAAACTAGTCTAGACTATCCATGCCATGGTTCAGAACAAGGTTCATTAGTGGCATAAGGACCACATCATGTTGATGTCAAAATTTGTTGATTAAAGTCCCCAACCAACTGACAAAGTAATCATACAAAGTTCCCACGGCTTAATACTAGACAGGACTTGTAACCTGGCCTCGGCTAAACACGTTACGCATTTCATGGACAGAAATGTGTGACTAATGACCTGCTTAATCAAAGTGGTTCCAGTCCTGCAAAAAGCCAAAATTCCCACGTGTTATTCTAAAGGATAGACCACATTTTAAAAAGACATTTAATCCATTATTGAAGGTACATTGTCATGTGTACACAAAAATAAATCACTCCTTATTATAGAAGTATTGTGGAATACAGGACAAGAGATACTTTTTGGACAAAAAGGGGATTTTTTTTTTTGGGTGGTCAGTATCCCTGTTGAGTAGATTTCCTCCGAAGTAATGTGTGATCATGAGAACGGGAAGTGAAGGGAAATTTTTGCAACATGAAATTTTTTTTTTTATATATATATATATCACACACATACATTTCTAGCAGCATCTTGAGTTAGAACCTCTCAGGTTTTTATTGTTGTTTATGACCCCGTTGTCCCACTCTGTGTAGTCACTGGGACAGGAAATGAGGAGCACAGACAGCAATAAAAGCCTGAGAGGTTCCCCATCTACTCCATCAAACAACATTTGCTGGAGTTGTGCTTTTAAAGCCACACAACCCTGGTGGTTCCCACCTCAAATCCTCCAAAACTTCTGCTTTAAAAACTGCACTACATAACCCGGTTTCATAAATAGGTGGTATGAATCTCACTGCATCAGAATGTGCCTCAATCACCGAACTATGTTATACAGACAAGAGCCGAATCTGTCCATACACTTTCGGATGATTTCAGATGAACAGTCTCAAGTGAACAGTCACTGTTCATTTGAGAATTTCCCACCCAGCTCAGTTGATTTTTAATCTACTAATGTTTCAGCTGTCACTGACAATGACTACAGCTCAAATTGTGCCCGATTCAGTAGAAATCTGACGAAATTCAAGCCATCTAGTTCCATCTATTACAAAATAACACCCCTGCAAAGTAAGTGTGTGTGTGTGTGTGTGTGTGTGTGTAAATGACAAGTTAAAGAAATGTGGGCAATGCAGCTTCTTATCTGACATCTTCTGTAAAACGGATTGCATATGACAGTGATCACATGCAAAGCAATTCTTCCAGTAATGTGAAAAACAACTCCAACCCTCCCTACATTAAGAGCCGATTCGAAGTGTAAAACTACATAAAGTACGGAACAATTCTGAGCGTCATTGTAAACATGTTTGTTCACACATTGTATCAGTTCATTAGAATATCACAGTTCAGACTCCCTATTGTAGATTTCTATATAGGGAATTCTGGCATTCTGTGGCTCTCCAGCGGTTGTGTCATCTCCCAGTGTTCTTCAAACTTTGCTTTCAACTGACATTTCTACAAACTTGGAAGAAAAACAAAAAAACAACAACTCGATAAAAATTTTCCAAAAGTAGAAATGAAAAATAGAGAACACATAAATTTAGGATTCAGTAGCAAGACCACACTTTGACTATAGGGTGGATCAGTTTCCAACTCCTTCTGGATTATGGGCCAGGTCACACCACTATTTTTGCAGATCGCACTGGACCGGAACGCAGGCACCAATGTGCCTGCATTCCAGGTGCGGTCAATCGCACTGCGGGTGGGGGGCCTAGCTGCAGTGCCATTGACAGCAATGCACCACTAATGCCCCCCTCCTGCCCCTGAACACAGGGAGCCGGCCAGCTTGCGTTCCAGAGGCCGAACGCTCTGGAACGCAGACTTTGTGGTGTGAGTGGGCCCTATGAACCTTTAAACTACACCAGCTTATGGTAAATGAGCAGACGCATCATCTTTTAGAGGCTGTTCATGCAAAAGTATCCAACAGTCACTTATTTAAGCAGAGAACAGTAATTGGTTGTACAAAAAAGGTACACAAACTAAAAAGGTGCCCATACATGTCACAATCACGTTTATGACCAACTCAGTAGTTCAATGGCCTACCTTAAAAGTCAATTAATTTTTGAAGAGTGTACTCTTACAGAAATATTACAGAGCAACTTTTGTCATCAAGTTGAAGTCACTGAAGGAACGATTTGTAGTTTATGCTTCATTGTATCAATTATTTTATCCAAAGCTCAGAAGTCTTGGCAATTACACCCAAAATACTCAAGTGTTCTCCCTGTGTGCTAGGTCCACAAACATATGTGCAGATCAGGGTTTACTGGATCTGCACACCCAGCACTTCATTCTCTTATAAACCACAACCCCTGAAATTCTTTTAGCCCTATGTAAATAAAGCCACCACTAGCGATACACAAATAGATTTCTCCATCCACACTAAACAGGGTATATATATATACACATCTCCCCTGCTGGGCTATTGTATTCTGACAGCCAGGGCCTGGCCAGAGCAGCAAAGGAAAGGTGTACATGGGCATCTGGTGGAGCCACCACCATGGGCAATGCACAGGTTCACTTGAGGATACTCATGAAGTGGTATTAAACCCCATTGATTGAACCGGTTATCATGTAGCCAGACTTGCATGTTATCTTGTCTGTTCAGTTATTTAGTTTACAATCTCTTCCTTTCAGCACTGGATCCTATTTCTCATGACTTCTGTTTTTGCAGTGGCTCCTATCACTAGCCAGGTCTTTATGGAGCCACCTCAATGTGCACAGTCCCCATTCTTTCCCTTCTCAGTTCTACACAGGCTTCCAGGCACATAGGTGGCATGGAGAAGCTGGAGCTGAAGGTGAAGGTAAGGGTGATCTGCCCACCTCCCAGGCCACTTGCCTTGAAGTGGCTTGAAGCAGCTTTCGGTGTACGATCTGATAAAACCACTGTACAAATATGGGAAATAGAGTTCATTAAACATACAAAGTTTACATAACTGTATAAAAAAAAATAAAAAAACCACACCACACACAACCCACCATTTGTTTACTTTTTTTGTTGGTCCTCAACTGTGGTTAGATGAGGGAGGAGAGACCAGCAAAAGGTAATGAAACTTCTGCGCAGATGCATTGAATACGCAAGCACTCTAGGAAAAAAAAATACAACAAATAAGGCAATTCGTGTACTTAGTAAATGGATTTACATGGAGCTCCGATATTTAAATGAAGGGCCTAATAAGCTAAAGTGGGCCCTACAATAATCTGCCATGTCATTTTGACATTCTCTCGTGGCCAGTCTTCCCAATGGTATAGATTAGTGTAGACACTGCACTAATAGGCTTTTCGGTGGAGTTCTGACAAAATACTTGATTTCTCTGTTCCCCTGCCACTATCCTACTGGTAATATAGAGGGGTTTATTCTTTAACTGTGGAGAGTAAACTAATTATCTTTTGGCAAAATGCTCTATAATTTAGGGAATAATTACTGGCTTTTCAGAAAGAATTAAAAACCGCTTTGGGAAGAAATGGCTTAGAGCCTATATATTGTTCCTACAGAAATACTTAGAAACTTGAGAGATAATTCCCACAGCAAAAAAAATGCTGCAGTATTCTAGGTTATCCCAACTAGACACCCACATGGAACAATTTATGGTTAAATAATGGCTTGCCCTTGCCTTCAAAGAAGCTGAAGACTGAGCTCCTATCTATCTATCTATCCATCCATCCATTACACATACACACATGATGTACAGAATAGAAGGACTACTGAAGATAAAAAAAAAAAATCTACAGTCTTATTCCGTAACATCAGCTGTTTGCAGAAAGCCAAAGCAAACCTGCGCAGTTACAGAACTATTCAAACCTTCTGTACAAGAGTTTCTAAAAGTGTGAATCTTATATAGAATTTAGGACTCTAGTAATAGTGGAGAGGTTTCCATCTCTATTCTCCGTATACTTGTGTGTTTTAGAGTGTTTCTGTTTTTGTTCTTTATTTTTTTTTTATCCTGCTTGTTGATCTAAAACCAAAATCAATAAAATACAAATTTGAACATGTTAATGCAATTACAAAAGAGTTTTTGTTTTTCTTAAAAAAAAAAAGCCATCATTGGCCATGTGCATCTGACCAAGTTGAACCATACCCTCAAAACATTTAAGCCTTTACCACTGTAACCTTTTTGGCCTAACTCTCTAAGCACAGGTCTCCTCAATCCAAGATTTCTTTTTAGGTTTAAGAAAACAAACTTGAAAAAAGCTCATCCACATGATCAGCTACTGTGCACAATATATTTTATTTTGCAGAGTAAAACAATCACTTTGTGGCATTGTTGGTGGTTCCTTAGCTTCCACACATTGGAGTCACATGACACTGTCTCTGCTAGATTATGGGCAGAATCTTTCACTTTATATGATTAGTCCCTTCTGTGCTGTAAAAGCCAGCCTAAATCTAGCTGAAGCTTTGTGAACAGATAATTGGTAGTAAGAATACAATGCTCCCCTGGGGATTATAGATATTGCTTTGTTGAGCTGAAATTTCCAGGCTCTATAAGGAGATCAATCATGCTGTACTGATAAGAGCCTAAATTCCTAAAGACCTGGTACAGCAACCAGAGTCATCACTGCAGAATTTTACAGCCCCTGTCAAAACTGCAGCCAGCCATCCAGACCACGCACAGAACCTACCGAGAAGATGCTAGGCTTCTTGATGTCTGCTACAAGGAAAGAACACAGCCCCCAAGACAAACGACCTGGAGGATCAGAGCAACCTCGGTGTGTGCCATTACTCATCTTCTCTACAAAGCCTTAAAAACTGCAAAAAGCAGCTAAGGAATCCCAGGATCACAGCATATCTAAAGACAAAACTTTTTTTTCTATTCTGAAAAGAATGGAGGGTTAAAAGCACTCAGACATTTGTCACAGGAACACGTTTCCCCACCGGAGGATTTTCCCTTCATTGTTTGGCCTCACTGATTCTTGATGACTTTAGTGATCAGGACAAAAACAAATGTAATATTTCAGGTGTCAGTGGAGACTGGTGGGCTGGGTTAGCTTTAGGCTTCCTAAATGTCTGGGTTTCTCCAAGAGTGAGATCTCCCTCCCATTACTCCCATTCCTGTCCACTTGAGTTTTTGGGGCTTCTACACACACCTTTACTTGCTCCAGCACCTCGTGTTGCAATCTCCATAATATAAAACAAATGAAAAACAGGAAGAGTGACATCCCCTCGTACTGGCAACATTAGGTGTGCAGACCAAGAAACTAAGGCTAGGTTCACATCTAAGCGACACCTCACTGCGCGGCAATCAAGCACGATTCCGTGCGGATTGCTGCGTGGTCAGGAGTCGCCAAAGTTTGAACCGATCCGCTGTGGGAGCCATTATTTTCGAATGGCACCCCAGTCGCACTGGGCAGATTGCATGGTTTGCCACCGTGATTCCGCCCATGCTTAAGAGCATGATCACGGCTAAAAAAGCCACGCGTGGTGTTTTGCAAAAAGAAGGCACTTGTACCTTTTTTCAGCGATTGCCGTGGGGATGTCACCCCACTGAAATCGATGGGGCCGCACGGCAATCGCTGCCTGCATTGTGCAGGACCACACGACACCCACGTCCCGGGTGTTGTGCAGGTTTGAACCTAGCCTCAAGCGCAGAGATGTCGCCAAAAGCATCTTCAAAGAGAAACTCCCAGGTGGTGTAACTCCTCAGCATCCCCAAAAAACTGAAGTATCAGGTTTTGGTAAACTGACCCTTTAAAAAAAAAGGAGGAGAACTATGGGGTCAGGGCTTTTCCCCATAGTTCTCCTAAGGGTCACAGGAGAACACAAATTAGCATCCTCCCGTGACCCAAAGCTCAGTATAACACAAGCTACAGCTCACGATATACTGAGACGCCGCAGCCAAAACGGATCCCGACAATTCTGTCTGGATCCACCCAGCTGCGTGATTGACAGCTGGCTCTGCCTACCCAGAGGCAGAGCCAGCTGTGCCTGCCAACTCCCCTGTTCGTTCCGCCAGTCGGCGCTGGAGGATCGGAGGGGGGGGATCCCTGCAGTGAACCGTGAGTGACAGTCACGGCTCTCTGCAGGGATAGACCGAGAAGCGAGCAACGGTATGTGTTCGCTCACCTCCCGATCTACTGAGCCGACCTGTGACAGTTTCATTGTCACAGGTCGGCTCAGATTATGAGGCTGAGTGAAAAACACTCGCCTCATAATTCTCCTTTAAAGGATTATGAATGTTTCCATGCGTGATTTAGAGAAAAGCACAATTGAGTTCCGTCACAACAGATTTTTTTTTTCCTCAGTCGCTTGAATAAAACCAGCGTTTCCAACATTTGGGAGCTCCTGACTCATTAAGGGAAAAGTAATTCCCGTTTTAATCAACAAAATGACTTAAAAGGCATGTGCTGTATAAACTTCGCTCAAGCACACTCTACTGGAAGTCAATGACACCACTTTCCACAGCCAACAGAGTAAAATCTCTGCCAGCTTTTATTGTTGTCAATGTTTGGGAGATTCCTCTCATTTCCTGTGTGGACACCAGAATGGGAAGTAGCTCATTCCTCCCAGACAGCAATAAAACATTAGAGGTCCTAATCCTTCTCGGCGCTATCCAAAATTTATTGAGAACAAAAAGATGTCATTGCCGACTTCACCTTCTGAAATGTGAGTTGCCTGGTTGTCATGTTGAATCAGTGGCTATCATCATCTTGTGAGTCACTGACTCACATATGGAGATCAGATGTTGACTTTACCCCTCACCTTCCATGCCTGCCAAGGACAATAAATCAAAGTATTGAGGAACAAAAAAAAAAAAATAAGACAGTCAGGCAAGTAGCATCTTCAGAAGGTTTGAACCAACATGTGCCAAGTAACCCACATATTACTCAATATATAGGGGTTCTAGCCATCTTTGTCTGGGCTGAGGTTTTCTTTACATGTATGTAATAGTTATTTTCCAACTCCCCTGCCTCATGAGATTTCATTCTTCAGGAGAACTTAGGCCGGGTTCCCATCTAGGCAGCATCGTTTTTGCACGTTTATACGCGCTATTCAACTTGGAGGTAATTTGCACACTTATAAGCATTGTGCATATTTGTATGCATGTACACGAAGACGTGCGTTTTGACTAGCAGCTTAAGAAACATTGTGGGCGATGGACGAATAAGCATACAAACGCACAAAAACACATGAAAATTCAGGCGTTTCCATTAAAGTCTATGAGCCAAAAACTGCCCAAAGAAGCTCATGTACCTTTTTGGGCATTTGGCATTTTACTGCTGGTGTTTTGATGCTCAGGTGTGAACAGGGGCCATTGAAAATCATGGGATTTCTTGTGTTGAGCTTCTCCAACTGCTCAAAAACTCCAGGTGTGAACCAGGCCTTACAGGTAAGAAGATAGTAAGTGTCAGAACTTCTGAAAAAAAATCTGAATGTTTCTGGGACCTGAAGCTGGGTTTTTTGGGGGGGTTTTTTTTTTTAACAGATTTCTTGATCGCTGCTAAACAGCATGGATGGTTGACTTTCCTGCTGGGCTGTTGTATTCTGACAGTGGTGTGCCACTGTCAGAATACCCGTACAGTGATGCCAGCCAATTGTCTGCCGTCACTGGTCACCTGACAATTTTCAGGAGCGGCTCCTTCGATTTTGTAAAGGAAGGATGCCAGATGGAAAGGTGCCGAAAAGACGAACCAACGAACCAATATACTCATCATGAACCAGCCAAATTTGTATGGCCAGCTTTAGTGTATGTGCTATGGATAGTTACAAGATAACCTTATGACACCAGCTTGGGGCAAAAGAAAAAATTGATAAGGCGGCACCATAGCTGACCGGCTATTGAGGCTACAGGGACCTTGCTTAAGATGTACTGATAAAATGGGAAATAAGATTAGCCATTTTGCGAGCATGCGACTATTCTTCCTATACCACAGCAATGGTGCTTGGTGATGGACTGCTCAGGTACAAGGCACCATCACACTAAAGACAAGGAGAGTGCCCTCAGCCCTGTGTGCACTCCTAAAACTTTGTGCTTGCACAGTGCTTCATCAAATGAATCCCAGCAGTCTATACAAGTGGCAGAAGAGCAATAGAAAGGAGAGTATGTGCAGCTCTGGAGCAAGTCAGCCAAGTGAACATGCTGCTTTCCCTGTACGGGGCAAAGCACAGGTTCATGTTTTATGGCGATCAAGCCAGGTACAATCTGGCTGCCAGAATCACTCTTCTGAGCAAACTCTAGCATGGATTTTCTCTGCTGTTCATTATTTTTTCCCTCATGCAAGCCAAAACTACGGTACTAACCCTCCCTCCCTATATTGGCTAGATAAAGCACTTCTGCTGCTGATAACGTGCATTTTTGTACAGTGATGTTTCTTTAGAAAGACGGAAACTATGCAGGCAAAGTAACAGGTTTGCTTCAATGCTGCCCTTGTCCCCAGCCCCATACTTCTCATAAGAAATTGGTACTTTTTCATTCCTGGTAGCTTAATAGAGCAGCAGGGAATTAAGGAAAGCAGAGTATGTATTAAGCTGGCCATACCCAATATTATTTTTTTTGCATTCAGACTGCGGGTGTACCTGAACAGTGACGGTAGCTGAATGGCTGCCATCTCTGTTCGCCCAAAGATTTTCCATCCAGCTCCACACCTGGGCTTGGTGTGAACTCAGTAAGACTCCTGACACAATCCATGGTGGCAGTTGTGGCAGGAGTGTATTCTTTGTGACTTACAGGTGCAGGGGGCGGACAGTAGCGCGCTTTATGCTGACTTTGGGTCACAGGAACACATTTGTGAATGAACTCCTGTAACCCAAAAGGAGTCAAGCCAAAAAAAAAGCTTTAGTTCTCTTGTAAACTGCATCAGAAGGGAACAGGTTGACTGGAAACCTTAGGTGGTGAGGAGTGCTTTTGACTTCCGAAGTGATCATTATTTTGCCTTCCCGTAGAGTTCAAAGCTGGGATAGACTGTGTACTGCTTTGTCCTGAAGAAAAGAAAATAGTGCAGTTGTCCATCACAAGATGCTGCTACCTCAGCTAAAAAAGCAAACAGATTGAGGATCTAATCCCGGGTAGCCAAACTCCGGCCCTCCAGCTGTGGTGGAACTACAAATCTCATGAGGCATTGCAAGGTTCTCCCAGCTAGACATGACTCCTGGAGAGAGATGTATCATGGGATTTGTAGTTCACCACAGCTGGAGGGCCGGAGTTTGGCTACCCCTGATCTAATCCCACGTAGTGAGGCAGGTCTGCAACAGGTGATCAAACACTGCAATGCACGTTGAGGTCATAAACTGTAGCAATGAGACACCATGGAACAGACTGCGCATAGAGTAGGTCTAAGCAGCATAAACCTACAGAGATAACATTGCAGAGAAAGCACATACCCATTTTTAGAAGTAATGTATACATTGAGTCACACGACAATTTAAGAAGTATACTTTGACTCATTTTATTAAAAAGTAATGACTCACTCTAGTCTACTCAACCCGGTCATGTCACCAGGATGACACAGAGTTTAATGATCCCCATTGACAGGAGAGGAAAGATGTACATGCATATCATATAAGTTGAACTGTGTACATTGAGTACCTGGAAACCTAATGATACTTTGTTGACATAAGAACAACATGAGGAATGTAAGCCAATCAAATCCCTTCTATTATTCCATGTGCAGGTTACCTGAGGCTGAGAGAACACTTCCATTTTATCTCTACGCAGGTTTCTGCATGAACCTTAATGCTTGATCCAAATCAGTGACTTGTTGAACTTTCAAACTGATGAGTAATAAATGAATATTTGCTTCATTGATATCCAAGGAAACAATAAACATCACTATTCAGTATTAAAATATAGTGGTTTCAGGTTTAAGTAAGTGTTATGAATTAATCATCCACCCAAAAGCTGAATCAGTTATGGGTGTAGAATAAAGGATGGGATTCCCCATAGCCTTCCTAGATCCCTCACAGACATCAGCAATGGACATACCCTACCAAAGCTCCAATGTCTGCTCCTTGCCCAGGGGTCTCACTTCTCTTCCTGCATGTTGTGCAATGTAAAAAACAAATGAAGGATTCAAGGAGATCCAGATCCTCCTGCCTCAGCAGTGACTAAGGAGACCTACCACCTCAGATGCAGAAACCTAGCCACTAGAGTCCTGGGGGGAACAAATGAAGCCAATGCATGTTTCTACCCACATTCAAACATGGAACGACCTTTGAAGCCCCATTGAGGATCCTGAAAGGCTAAAGTCAGGAGACTTTTCAAGCAGCAGTGCATACCACTCACTTCTGTACACAGTCTATTGACATCTGTCCTCCAAGATCCTTGGTAGAAACCATGTGACCAGGGCCTTGGTGGGGCACTGGAGCAATCATCAAGTCTCCCAATTAGGAATAAGGTTAAGATTTTCAGACCTTTAAAGTAAACACGAAACCACCTCTGATGCCATCGAGGATCCGGAAAGACTGAGGTCAGGAGACTTCTTGAGCAGTAGTGCTGACTGCTCACTTCTGTCCACAGTCTCCTGACATCTGTCCTCCAAGATCCTTGATAAAAACCATGTGACCAGGGCCTTGGTGGGGCACTGGAGCAATCATCAAGTGTCCTAATTAGAAATCAGGAAGATTTCCAGGTCTTTTAGCAAACATGGAACCACCTCTGATGCCATCGAGGATCCTGAAAGACTGAGGTCAGGAGACTTCTCCAGCAGTAATGCTGACTGCTCACGTCTGTCCACAGTCTCCTGACATCTGTCCTCCAAGATCACAAAACCGTGTGACCAGTGCCTTAATGGGGTACTGGAGCAATTATCAAGTACCATAATTAGACAAAAGTTTCAGATTTTCAGGCCCATTAGAAACAAAGGTTTTTCATCATATTAGAACTTAGCTTCCATGTTTGACTATAGATGCACTTTAAACCTTTGTTGCTGGTGAATTGACAACGGTTATACAAATATTTTGTAGAACAGACACGCCAAAATATATAAAACACGGCCCAATGTGACTAAATAAAGGCTGGCAGTACTTTCGTCACACTGTAAAGAGTGGATCGCCTGTATATCCCAGTGAAGAGTTCTGCCTGTGGATTCCTCAGGGTGCCATTCAGAGGCTGGACACAATCCTGACTGTTGTGGCGTGTCCGGTTTCAGGAAACTGCGTCCTGTTAAACATTATTACTCACTTTCCTCATGTGAGCTCTGAGCTGTAAAGAAATGTACTCCAAGCTCAGAGGTCTTGATCTTACACAAAGGAGGACCCGGCTCCAGCTGATTCAGGGCACAGCACGCCAGCCTGGTTACTGCCAGGTCCTGCTGTAGATGGAGAGCTGTCTGTCTGCACTGAAAACAGGAGGAAGCCAGAATACCGCACATTAACCCTTACCCTGCACAATGGTGACATGTCACTCCTGAGCTTCCCATCTAAATGGAAAATCCACACTAAAACCTCACACATCCTACAGAACGCCAGACAGGCTCACAGGGACAGTGACTGCAAAGCTAAAGGAAAAATTGGGCAACTATAGAAAAGTTTCAGGATTCTATTGCAAGTCACTTATTATAAAAGTACCTAAAGCCAAACTTTTCTTCCAGCTTTGGATAGTCTGTGCGTCCCCACTGGGAAGATTTCCTCACTATTGGTCCTGGTGGTCAGAGTCATTAACATAAAAAGGAAAAACCCCACAACTTTACAGCGGTTACCAGAACAGGGAGTGATGGTATGTCTTCCAAAAGGGACAACTGTTCCAGTAACAACTACCCATAAGAGGGATTTCATCTCACTTAGGAAATATTTCCCCTCCCGTCATGTTGTGTGTTTCCTAAGAACGAAGGTAAATCTCCCTGGCGGGACACCAAGGGTTTTAACCATTTCCTGCTCTATCCCAAACTTCCAAAACAGTAACCTATTAGATGGATATTTAAATAGGCAAACACAGAAACTTCCAAAACAGTAACCTATTAGATGGATATTTAAATAGGCAAACACAGAAACACACACACACACACACACACACACACACTATGGAGGGAACAGAAGTTCCCGCACACACGGTACTTCCTGTCCAGAAATCCCACAGAAGATAGCCACATGAATGCCTGTTATCACCAACATGGTTGAGGGCTTCTTCACACTACATGCATACGTTAGTCTCATGGTTCCATGCGACAAACATACTACCATGCAACAAACCTACTGTGCGTTAACAGTGCAGGAGGTGCGTTGTGTTGCCATTCATTTGAATGGCACCCCAAAGGCACCTTCCACCCGAACCTGCAGTGCCACAATACCGTGCAGTGCAGTTATAGAAGTGTGCAAGACCCATTTGGTTTTTTTAACCGCAATGATATTGCGGTTCCCCCGTATGTATATATACACTTTATTCTATTACACACACACGTACATGTATGATTGTTATTAGCTCATTACTGTGGCTTAAGCTGGCCATATACTGCTAGACTTCCAAGAAAGCAGGACTCGGATGCATTTCTAGCAGCGTGTGGCCCTGTCAGCACCCCTCGATTGGACAAAAGTCAGTCAATCTTACAATAGACTTTTTTCGAAGTAGGAGCCGGCCAAAAACATTGACTGCAGTCAATCGCCTGCAGTCAATGTTCAGGTATTCTGACTGCCGCACCCCCACCAGAATACAACAGCCAGATGGGGTGGATATATAGTGTGGATGGTGGATGGAATCAAGCGTTTCTTCTCATACGGAAAAGGCTTAGTGTATGTTAAGATTTACTGGTTAGCACGTCTGCCTTGCAGCACTAGAGGTCCGCAGTTCAAATTCCATTCAGGACACTATCTGCATGGAGTTTGCATGTTCTTCCTGTGCTTGTGTGGGTTTCCTGACACACTCCAAAGACATGCTGGTAGGTGAACGGGCTCTTGTCTATGTATGCGAGTCAGGGACCTTAGACTGTAAAGCACCTTGAGGGCAGTGACTGATGTAAGGGAAGTGGAGCGCTCTGTACATTGCTGGCGCTATATAAATACCTGTAATAAAGACATTTGAGACTTAAGATAGATCAGGAGAGACAGGAGGGACTTCTGTGCAGCCTTGAGAAAGGAAGGGAACATTTTTAAATCCATTGAGGCCAATTTATCAAAACTGGAGCAGCGTGGCAACCAATCAGCTTCTCATTTTCAAAACCACTTAAACCCAAGAGAGAAGCCGATTGGTTGCCCTGGGTGTGCACTCCTGAGTCTGTCTGCTCCGGTTTTGAGATTATATATACATTTCACTGAAAGAGTAGTGGAGGCTGGGAAGAGACTTCCAGCAGAGGTAATAAGTCATGGCAGGACTAAACACAGACAAAAAGCCGCAGCCATGGTCCTCCCAGAGTCAGACAAGGTAATAAAGGTTGCAGCTGTAGTATGTACCTAATTCCAGAAGAAAGCAGCACTTGGGTCATCACCAGGTAATATCAACCAGATGGGTGAACAGGATCCAGACAAAAGCTGTAATGTGAGGGGGGCCGAGCCATACAACAGTGTGAATGTATGAGGGAAGGGGGGGCTGGGGAAAGGTAGAGGGCATGTCTGCACTCCATGGGAGGAAGCGAGGAAAAGAAAAAAGTGAAATTTGGGGTGAGACACTGGAGGGAAATGAGGATCTGGAAGGGAGTGTGTATGTAACGGAACACACTGAGGGCGGGAGGAGCTCCAATCCGGCCAAATGAGCAACCCAAGAACAAAAAAATCCAAGTCAGCCCCTAACCCAGCAATATGATTGAACAGTACATGGTGACCCGGCTCCCTCATCACCCCCATTCACAGCGCTCAGTAGGATGTGACAAGTGATACAATGTAACCATGACTGACTTCCCCGATGTCTCCTCCGCTGCTCCCCGTCCCTGCACTCACCTCTGCTCATCCGGGAGGTAAAAATCCACCGAGAAGCCGAACAAGCTGCCCTCGGGACCCGTGTACACCGCGGGCTCGTCCACCGCTAAGTTAAATCCATGGAGCGGGTTGAAAAGAAGGGCCAGGCAGGCTGACAGCAAGGCACACGTCTTCATTGGGCACTTCATGGCTACTGGCTTATAGGAGCATGTGAAGAGGGACCAGGCTTGGATGCAAGCTTTACTTTCAAGCACCAACCAAAAAAAAACTACTCCAATGAAGTAAAAGCCCCTCCTAAATGAGCTGCAGGGTGTTCCCCACCCGGGGAGAGGCGGGGGCAGGCCGCCTCCTGCTCAATGGACACATCCTCCTCCTCTCAGGGATGTGGACTTCATTACTTACACACAGTGCTGCTGTTGCTGCTGCTTCTCTCTCAGTTTGCATCTTAAAGACCCGAAAAACTCCCCACAGGCGCCGGCTTAATGTCATTATTCCCAAATGCTTTGTTTCTGCAGAGCTGATAATTGAATTATATGTGTGACTGGAGAGAAAGGTAAACTGACTTCACATCAAAGTCTGAGGAGAGGTACAAACGGACCTGAAGGCAATGGATGGAGGGGCTAATGGAAAGAAAACGATGGGGGAGCCTGCAGAGCTAAAAAAAAAAAACCTTCCACACAAGTGTTGGACCCCTTCCACACGGGCGTTGGACCCCTTCCACAGGGGCGTTGGACCCCTAACACATGGGCGTTGGACCCCTAACACATGGGCGTTGGACCCCTTACACACAGGCATTGGAACCCGTGGTGTTCCGTCACTTTGTTGTATGGCCCAAGATCAGACGCAGGTAAAAGGACTGCAGTGAATCCCTATGGGTGGCCCACTTTGGCAAACCCAGCTGGATGTGGCCAGACATAGGCCCCTTTCACACAGGCGGCCCAATCGGGTTTGCCTGTCAGTCTTTCAGACGGACCCGATTGGATACCCAATGCTTGTCTATGGAAAACCAGGTCCAAACGGACGGGGTTCTGTTTACACACGGTTACCCCCAACTCTGGTAAGGTCTAAAAAATCAAACGAAACAGAGTTCTGTTTCGCTAGGCCAGATCGTGGGTAGTCCGTCTGCTGATGGAACATAGTGAAAAAGGCCTATGGGTGACCTGATGTAAGCGGGTATGCGCCTGTTTGCATCCGTTTACATGCAAGTTAATTTAGGTTTCTCAGAGCCACTGCAATGAGTTTGCGTCCAGGTCCACTTTGGCAAACCCAAATGGATGTGGGCACATATATGCAGACACACGTATGTTTTACATGAGGCCATTCATAGGGATTACATTAGTCTTTTTTAGAATAGATACTTTACTGGATATTCCAGTAGTATGGGCTGGCTTGATGTGGTTCTTTAAATCTGAGTCCGTTCAGGTTTGTCGGACCGAAAACAATAAGACTACATTCACACTATGTGCGATTCGATGCATTTCTATCATTTTTCAAATCATAGAAGTCAGGTGCATCTAGGTATCAATTATAACTTTTAAACGCGATTTGATGCTAGGATTTGGTACCAGATGCATGTAAACGCACGTAATCATGTGACATTTAACACATCTAGAAGCACAAACACAGCATCTAGCCTGACAGATATTCCTCTGCATGTAGAGGACAAAAACACAAGTGTGAATGTAGCCTAAATCTGCCGCCAGGTCCACTTTTGCAGGCCTTGACCAGATCGAGGTGGATATATGCATACGCATGTCCTTTTTACATCCAGCCACCCACAGGGATTATGTGGGTCTGTTTTTCCTTCATCACAAGATGGAGGAGGAAACGGAACGGACATGGATGTCACACGTGACATCCATTTCTGTTCTGATCCAACTCATCAGGGGATCCGTCTATGGATCTTCTGCGTAGACGTTACGGAGGCGCCCATGTAAAATGCGCTTAGGCTGTGGATAGGGATTCCTGCCACAAGAACCTATAGATTTCTACAGCAGGAATCCCAGGTGTGTATGTACAGATTCGGCTGTGCCCGTTCAAGTGAATGACAGGCTGATAGCGGCTGCATCTGTCAGCGGTAGTCTGCATGTAATTGTACATGGGAACCAGCGCATGTGCAGCATAGGTGATTGTCCCTAGACGCAGACTGAAGGAAACTTTTTTTGACCTGCGGACAACTCCAACGTGTTAGATTGTCTCTCAGTTTCTGATTCAGTGATATTGGCCACTTTCACAAATACTGTTATGAATCCCCACAGTGGGGACCCAGGCAGAACTAAGAACTTTACAGAGGATCTAACCCCTGCCCAGTCTATCCAAAACTAAAAAGGTTATACCTAAAGATATACTTTAATGGGAACTGCTGCTGAGAAAATACATAAGTTGCCAGAGTTGTAGAGGGGTCTGCCCACTACAGGCTGTCCAGCTGAAAACTACACAAAGGAGGGGGAGACAAGACCACTCCCCCAGCATAAGGAAAGAGTGCAACAGTGACCGGTCTTTATTACAGGAAGCTCCTGCACACATCCACAGTTTGGATTCTTGCACAGATCTGAAGAATATTTGCTTATCCCAGAATTCACCTTAATAGATTAGACCACCCAAAAGCTGTATGTCAGAATTAAATGGAAGCTTCTGGATTGTTGTACCTCTTGGAAACCCCTATAAGTGACAACTTCCTACTATAGGCCCAGGTGTGGTTCCTGTCCACTTTAGCATTTTGTTACTCCAGCTGCCTTGCCCATATTGTACATTTTTTTTTAAGCCGGTAATGTGGAAGCCCCACCACCATAATGAATTGTCACGTAAACAGAAATCAGATCTTTTCTATATTATCATTGTCAAATACATGTACCATGAACCATCGATTTCTGCTGAATAAACAAGAAAAATGGTGTCATTCTCTTCTGGAGAGTAAAAATGACTTCTTTAGGCCTCAGGACGTTGAGCAGCATCAGCTCCAATTTGCATCCCGGTCTTCTAATCTCTTCTTTAAAGAAAATATTACTGTATTCCGAATCTAACAAGCCAGTGACATTGTTCAGTGTAGGCACATAGTGCTTCATTGTTCTTGTAAGGAAAGTATGAATGAAGTCACTGCTTTCAGAAATGTTCCCCATATGGAAGTAGGGACACCCAGTCTCGTTCACTTATCACACATTGAGTCGGGTAGATGCATGAGGAAGATGACTAGAATGTCAGCCTTAGCACAAGATAAAAAGCAGTGCAGATGTTACAGATAGTGAGGCTTTCTGGAAGTGGATACAGATAACACGCGCCTTATCTCAGCTGTAACCAAACTGGATAAACAATTTGCTACTGACTCATACACGGCTCAAATTTCATCCAATTGATGCTAATTCGGCCAAAATTCAAGCCCTAGATGGCCCTGTCGGCACCACTCAGTCCCGCAAAGTCAATTTAAAAATCGAAGGAGCCGGGAGAATTCTGTCATCGGAAAAGTCACTGCATCTGATCAGATGTAGTCATGGATTGGGTAATCAGGAAGCCGCAGTGGTCAGTGGCTGCCTGAATAAGATAGCCGGCAATGCAGATCCCCTTATCCACATTGTTTGGCGTGGATGGGGGAATCAAGTGATTTCTCTCATTCAGCCTTTGCGGGTGGAACAAGAGATATCTACACATTTATAGTGACCCAAAAAAAATTAAGGAAAAGTATAGCTACAATGAGTAAGGGTGCCCACACACCTTACGATAATCGTACGATAATCGCGGGAAATCCCGCAATCGTACGATTATCGTAAGGTGTGTGGAAGCCGTGCAACCTCCACTACTGTAAGGTTGCACGACTTTTAACTTACGAACATGTTCGAAAACCCGCCGAGCATCGTACGATGTTTGGCGGGTGTGTAGCATGTTCGTACGACAAAAGCCGGACAGGCCGGTGTGCGCAAGCGCACACTGCCCGTTCGGCACTGCGGTCATCGGAAGCCCGCCCCTCAGGGGGGCGTGGCTTGCGATCATCGCAAGTACGATCTGCCTGTACAAGATAGGAAGATCGTACTTTTTTTAAGTACCTTACAACCATCGCAAGACAAAAGTCTTGCAGCCTAACATGGAGGAGTAGGCGTGACAGTCAATGGCAAAGATGGGTGGAGCAGGAAGCAAAGAGTTTTCACTACTGCATGTCCTAGCAGTGGTAGAGTATTGCACCATGTTAGCCATCATTGAGTGCAGAAAGTTTGGAGTTGAAGCCATACCCTTTATTGGCCAACTTAGGTTACTATCCCTTTTGCTGTAAGAGCCATTTTTGCAGTGAACCAATGTCCACTGATCTTGTTCTTGTCATTCGCCATGCCAGTCCCAAGCCTGCAGGAGGGGCAGAGGAGCCCAGGATACATAGAGGAGTCGGGTGGAGGGGGTGACACCTTTGGGGGGTGTAGAAGTGATCAGGAGACCATAAAGCCAAGTTAAATCACTTCTACCAGAAGCTTGTTGAATATGAACACAATCCTGGCTGCTATAACAGCAGAGAATGTGTTTATAAGCCCATGAGAAAGGGTTACAAATGCAAGCTTTTGGGATTTATTAGATCCCTTCTTCAGGCATTATACATGTATGAAGTATGACAAAGGGCTAAAACCTGACAAAGAATTCCAGAAAATTTGCATCTTTAATAACTGAAAGCAGAACTCAAGTCAAATCAAATCTTATCCCTTGCAGTGGGGCTACCCATGCACTGCAAGGGTTAAGTGCTCATTTTGTCTAGGGAGCAAAAATAACAAGGTTATAGCCACCCGAACTGCGATCCCGGCTTGCTCTTACACTGCTCGCTCCGGCAATGGTATGTCCCTCAGTGTCCTCACATCCTATACACTGTAAAGAATGTGATGACTCACAGGACCTTTGACCGCTGAAGGGACTGGTCTCAGAGCAAGCCGGTATTGTGGTTTGGATGAGTATAAAGGTGCCCATACACTGCACGATTATCGTACGATAATCGTATGCGATCGGTTTTTCGTACGATAATCGAGCAGTGTGAACGGAGACGTGCGACCGTTTCTACTGTACGGTCGCACGTCTTCTGTCGAACCAGCATGTTCGAAAACCAGCCGGGAATCGTACGATTCTCGGCTGGTTAGAACGGTGCTCGGAAGATAAATGCTGAACGGGCCGGTGTGCGCACGCGCACACTGCCCGTTCAGCATTGCGGTCATCGGAAGCCCGCCCCTCAGGGGGGCGGGCTTGCGATGATCGAGAGTGCGATCTGCCTGTCCAAGATAGGCAGATCGTACGTTTTTTTAATCCCTTTACAACCATCGCAAGACTAAAGTCTTGCGATGGTTGTAGAGTGTATGGGCACCTTTATTTGCAGGGGTAGCCCAGCTGCAAGGGTTAAGATTTGATTTGCCCCGTGTTCTTCTTTAATATAATAATTTAGCCAATAGAGGGTATCACATAAACCCCAAACCTTCTGCTCTACTGCACATCAAGAGAGACGAAAGACACCACAAAAAACCAATGATTACATACAAAGTTTGTTTTTTGTGGACTGGCCCTTTAATTAGTGTATCGACATGCAAGTTTTGTGTGGATCAATTCCTTAAATAATTTTTTAAGATCTTGCTTACATTTCATACGCCACAGCTCTCTATAAAACTGTGTCCTATACTGAACAGTTGCTGCTGCATGGATACCCACCATAACTGGATTATATATTAATTGTCTACATCTGGTAAGGATGATGATGACCTTCCATTAGACATGACTATGACTACACGGGGCTGATTCACTAGCCAGTGCGTTATCTTAGAGACTGTGATGAATAAGTCACCCACAATATGACCTAGACACTGTGTTTCTTGTCCTTGAGATGATTTGAGGAGCTTACTGTGTCTTCAGTAATGTACATTTGGGAATCAATAAAAAAAAGAAAAATCAAAATTGATGACAGACTATATTGTTTATTTATGCTATCCAGTCTACACACTATACTATCACACACTTAAGGTGCCCATACACTACTCGATTCTCATACGAGAATCGGGCGAAATCCCACGATCGTACGAGAATCGAGCAGTGTGAACTAAGACGTGCGACCGTTTCTACTGTACGGTCGCACGTCTTTTGTCGAGCCAACATGTTCGAAAACCCGCCGAGAATTGTACGATTCTTGGCAGGTTTCTAGCCTGCTCGCCCGATAGCTGCGGAACGTGCCGGTGTGCGCACGCGCACACTGCCCGTTCTGCATTGCCGTCATCGGAAGCCCGCCCCTCAGCGGGGCGGGCTTTCGATGATCGCAAGTAAGATCTGCCCGTCCACGGTGGGCAGATCGTACGGGCCTTCAAGAAGCATACGGCCATCGCAAGACAAAAGTCTTGCGATGGTCGTAAGGTGTATGGGCACCTTAACACGCACACACACAGGGGAGTTTAACCATTTACTACTCTATCCAAAATGAACAATGTTTTGGCTTTACATGCACTTTAACCAAAAGGACCCAGCCTGCTCATTAGTTTTTCATTCTGAACATACTTGAGCACATTGTATACAATCTGCTGCTTGCAAGCATCCTGCTCTTATCTAGTGCCTGTGATCCTGTACATCAAAGGTCAGAAGTCTTAAAGTTGCCACACACTGTTAGATTTTAATCTTTTTATTTCCCCATCAACACTAAAAACAGGGTAGATAAAGGAATCCCTGCTACCAGCTATTGTATTCAGCAGAGGCTGCTCCCATGGCTGCTAAATACCTGAACAGTGCCTGCATCTACACTGTATTGGCAAAAGTATTGGGACGCCTGCCTTTACACACACATGAACTTAAGGCCTCATTCACACACAACGCAAGCAAAATTGTATATTGCGTATATACATGTCAATGCGTGTATATACGAGCGTATATGCGTGCACTATATGCATTCCCAGAATGCATCATTTGTAATGGAATTTTTTATGTACGCGCATGTATGAAATACGCTGCCTGAACGCATCTCTCTTCCATTCTGTTTTTGCGCATATATATATACGCTACGCAAATATATGGCTCCATACGCGGCTATGTGTATGGAGCCATTTATTTGCATATATTGCATATGGTACAATACGCACGTACGCGCGGCAGTGTGAATGAGGCCTAATCCCAGTCTTAGTCCGTAGGGTTCAATATTGAGTTGGCCCACCCTTTGCCACTATAACAGCTTCAACTCTTCTGGGAAGGCGTCCACAAGGTTTAGCAGTCTGTCTATGGGAATGTTTGACAATTCATCCAGAAGCGCATTTGTGAGGTCAGGTACTGATGTTAGACGAGAAGGCCTGGCTCGCAGTCTCCGCTCTAATTCATCCCAAAGGTGTTCTATCAGGTTGAGGTCAGGGCTCTGTCCAGGCCAGTCTAGTTCCTCCACCCCAAACTCACTCATCCATGTCTTTATGGATCTTGCTTTGTGCACTGGTGCGCAGTCATGTTGGAACAGGAAGGGACTATCCTCAAACTGTTCCCACAAAGTTGAGAGTATGAAATTCTCCAAAATGTCTTGGTATGCTGATGCCTTAAGAGTTCCCTTCACTGGAACTAAGGGGCCAAGCACAACCCCTGAAAAACAACCACACGCCATAATCCCACATCCACCAAACTTTACACTTGGCACAATGCAGTCAGGCAAGTACCGTTCTCCTGTCAACCGCCAAACCCAGACACGTCCATCGGATTGCCAGACAGAGAAGCGTGATTCGTCACTCCAGAGAACACGTCTCCACTTCTCTGGAGTCCAGTGGCGGCGTGCTTTACACCACTGCATCCAACACTTTGCATTGCACTTGGTGATGTAAGGCTTGGATGCAGCTGCTCAGCAATGGAAACCCATTCCATGAAGCTCTCTACGCACTGTTGTTGTGCCAATCTGAAGGCCACATGAAGTTTGGAGGTCTGTAGCTATTGACTCTGCAGACAGTTCTGTCATTTTATGTGGCCTACCACTTTGTGGCTGAGTTGCTGTTGTTCCCAGTTGCTTCCACTTTGGTATAATACCATTAACAGTTGACCAGACAAGATCAGTACGTCCACCTGAGATCCCACACAGCCCACCTGAGAGTGATCCTGCAGAGCCCACCATAGTCCCTCTATGGTGGGCTCTGCAGGGTCTCAGGTGGGCTGGCCGGGGTCCCTTTCCCTGTCCCTTTTACCTGTCAGCCCCAATCTGCTAGCTGCTGGGCCCCAGTCTCCTCGACCATCGCCACCGGGCCCCGGCCTCCTCAG
>NW_017306301.1:1502098-1523957 GCF_000935625.1 Nanorana parkeri | reverse complement strand
CAGCCAACCTAAGATCCCGCAGAGCCCACCTGAGATCCCACACAGCCCACCTGAGAGTGATCCTGCAGAGCCCACCATAGTCCCTCTATGGTGGGCTCTGCAGGGTCTCAGGTGGGCTGGCCGGGGTCCCTTTCCCTGTCCCTTTTACCTGTCAGCCCCAATCTGCTAGCTGCTGGGCCCCAGTCTCCTCGACCATCGCCACCGGGCCCCGGCCTCCTCAGTCACCTTCGACACCGGGCCGGCCTCCCCCTTCACCACCACCACTGCCGCCGCCGGGCCCCGGCCTTCTCCTCCACCAGCTCCACTGAAGCCGCCGGGCACTGGCCTCCTCCACTTTACTGCCTAGACCACCAAATATATTCACTAACCTGATTTAGATGTGATTTTGCCTCCTCCTCCGCCGGGCCCTGGCCTCCTCCTCCTTCACCGCTGCCTCCGGGCCCCAGCCTCCTCCACCTCAGCTGCTGGCTGTCACTGGCTCATCAGCGGCTGTGAGCAACGCACCACTGCACAGATCACTGACAGGTTGTCAGTGATCTGAACAGCGGTGCATTCCTCCTTACAGCCACCAGTGACAGTCCTGGAGCCTCCAATGCCATAGCGACCCAGGCGGCCTGCACAGCATCAGAGGGACCCCTTTGTTCCTGGTCAGACCCACCTGTGCCCCGGGCCCCATAGCGGCCGCCTGTGTCGCTATAGTGGTGCCACTGCCCTGTCTCAAAAGAGTGACTTGCAACTTTGTCTCATGAACAAGTGATAAAACATGCATTTAAGTATACATTAAATGTTTTAGGATCCCTAACTGTATTCGATGTATGTTTTTGTTTAATATACATATAGAATATGAGAGGACAGCCAGGGGAGAGAGCAAGGGGAGACAGCCAGGATAGAGAGAGGGGAGAAAGCCAGCAGAGAGAGTGGGTAAAGACAACTAGGAGAGAGAGAGAGAGAGAGAGAGCAGGAGGAAAGCAAGGAGAGACAGCCAAGAAAGAAAGTGGGGAGAGACAGTCAGGAGAGAGAGCAGGAGAGACAGCCAGGAGAGAGCGAGGAGAGACAGCCAGGAGAGAGAGAAATGAGAGACAGCCAGGAGAGTAAGTGAGGAGAGACAGCCAGGAGAGTAAGTGAGGAGAGACAGCCAGGGGAGAGAGAGGAGAGATATCTAGAAGAGAGGGCGAGGAGAGACAGTCACGAGAGAGAGCAGGAGAGACAGCCAAGAGAGAGAGAAAGGAGAGACAGCCAGGAGAGTAAGTGAGGAGAGACAGCCAGTGGAGAGAGAGGAGAGATAGCTAGGAGAGAGGGTGAGGAGAGACATCAAGGAGAGACAGTCAGGAGAAAGAGAGCAGGAGAGACAGCCAGCAGAGAGAGAGTGAGGAGAGACACCCAGGAGAGAGAGAAAGGAGAGACAGCCAGGATAGCAATTGAGGAGAGACGGCCAGGGGAGAGAGAGGAGAGATAGCTAGGAGAGAGGGCGAGGAGAGACATCAAGGAGAGACAGTCATGAGAGAGAGACCAGGGGAGACAGCCAGGAGAGAGAGAGCAAGAGAGACAGCCAGGAGAGACAGCCAGGAGAGAGGGAAAGGAGAGACAAACAGGGGAGAGAGAGGAGAGATAGCTAGGAGAGAGGGTGAGGAGAGACATCAAGGAGATACAGTCAGGAGAGAGAGAGAGCAGGGGAGACAGCCAGGAGAGAGAGAGAGCAGGGGAGACAGCCAGGAGAGAGAGAGCAGGAGAGATAGCCAGGAGGGAGAGCAAGGAGAGACGGCCTGGAGAGTGGGCGAGGAGAGAGAGAGAAAGAGGAGAGACAGCCAGGAGAGAGGGAAAGGAGAGACAAACAGGGGAGAGAGGGTGAGTAGAGACATCAAGTAGAGACAGCCAGGAGAGAGAGAGAAAGCAGGGGAGACAGCCAGGAGAGAGAGAGAGAGCAGGGGAGACAGCCAGGAGAGAGAGAGCAGGAGAGATAGCCAGGAGGGAGAGCAAGGAGAGACGCCCTGGAGAGTGGGCGAGGAGAGAGAGAGAAAGAGGAGAGACAGCCAGGAGAGAGAGAGCGAGGGAGGTGTTTTTTTTAGTTGCTAGATCTTATGTAGCTCGTCATTTGAAAAGTAGATCTTAACACAAACAATTGTGGGCACCCCTGTCCTATATAGACTTTCTGTATTTAGCACAGTTTTTTGTGTCTTCCTGGGTAGTAGTAGCCGACCACTGGTTGAGTTTTCTTGTTGCCTGAAGTCTCTGTTTAAATCTGAGAACAAACACATGGTTAATATTCTTGCAGTTTAGTGGCATTGAACTTCAGTGCACCAGCATTATCTACAGCACACGTTGCTTACTCTGCTCCACTGCTGTGTTTATCCAAATAGCAGCATGTGTTACTCAGCCCATTACCCACATAATGCAGGGGGGGCAGTAATGGGACTGGATTAACCCCTGCTCAGCCGGAGAGATTCCTTTACTCCTCTAGTATGACTATTGGAAGATATCCATGAGTAGGAGGTGATGTGTTAGGAAAAAATGTTCATATGTGTATATGCTTCAAAAGAGTAAACTGTATGACATTTATTTTTTCTGTTACTCTTTTTCTCCTCTTAGTGAGCCAAGTATAAAAAACAGTCATACTTACAAGTGGCCCATTGTATATAGAAATATAAATCTGCATTATTCCAGGCTCTAATTTGTTCCAGTAATGATAATATTCTATGATCATATTTTATGTTTTTCAAGGTATTCCCAGGAAACTATGTTCTCAGGATTGGCCTTTGTAGAAGCGGTTTGTAGGCAGCCAGCCACCCACATTACTGTCTGATCACACACATCTTTTAAAAGTGAACCTGTAGTCTATTAAAATGGTGCTAAACTAAGCTCGCCCTAGATATAAGGAATCATAGGGAATCAAGTATCACCATTGCCTCCTCAGACAAAGCAGGACTCGGAGCCAGCAGTAATACTCTAACTTGCAGTGTTTGTGGGGAATAGGATCACCCCCATCATCCATATGCTGGCCATACAATGCTGGAATTTTGTCCTGCTGACCACAGTTTAGCGTAGATTTTTCTCATTCAGCCTGCAAGGGGTTGAAAAAGAAAAGTTGCCTTGTGAATGTCCAGCTTTAGACATGCCACCCACCTGACAGTGCTCATGCCTGGTGACAGGTCGCTCAAGCACTGGACACTCTCATTAAAGCTGCCAATATACTAGGCTGACTGAGAAAAAAAAGTTTGATTACAGTATCCACGCAAAACACTGAATCTCTCATGCTAGGTACTGTATACCTAATAAACCAGAAACCACTCTATTTTCTGTATTGCTGGGATCTATTAAAAATACATCTTTTGACACTTTGTAGCGGCAGTGAGGATGGTTATCCCAAAACATTGGAGATATCCAAATGTACCTTCTCTGGCTGAGTGGCCAGCTAAATTAGATTCCATCGTGGACCTTGAAGGCCCGCTGGCAACAGAGTGTGATAAAACAGAACAATATACAATCACATGGTCAGCCTGCAAAGTCTATAGACACTCTCAAGACTTCTGCAATATGGTAGCGGCATAATGGAGTACTGTGACTATGCCCGGAAGTGGGGAGAGGGACTGTCTTTTGACAGGCAGGTGTCTGCAGCTGTCAGAATACCCGACAGTGACTTCAGCTGATTTTACAGTCATTGTGTTTCCGAACATCTGCCTCCGACCCTCCCAGCTCAGCTTCCCTAAACTTCCTCTTCAGAACAAGGGACAGAGCAGTCTCCAGCAACTATCTATCTACTAATTAGAGAAGGGAGAAAGGAGGAAGGAGAGCGGAAGAGCAGGGGGAAGGAGAGTGTCTTGCCTTGATGTGCCTGTGTGTTTGTGGAGACACACATAGTTTACTAGCACACACAAGGATGGCTCCATTGTACCCTGTAAGGGAAAGTAGCCACCCTTAAATAGGATATCAGGTCCAGTGTTCAGGGAAACAACTAATTCTGCAGGAAACTAAAACCTTTAACCACCTCCCATCCGCCGATCGTTGAAAGACGGCCGGACGGGAGTCTCCTGGATGCGGGTGGGCGTCTTTAGACGTCCCTCGTGCTCCCGCCCGCGCGCGCCCCCTGGTGCGCACGAGCGGGAAAGCGCCTGGATTTTAAACGGCCAGCGATGGCCGTTTACATACAAGCGGTCCGGCGCCTGTGAAGACGCCCGATCACTTGTATGATAGAAGTGAAGGTGCGCCCCCCCCCTCCTTACCTCTGGTCGCCGTTGCTGTCCCCGCCGCCGCTGCCGCCGCGATCCTGGGTGTCCATCTATCCCAGGCAATGTGGATCAGTGCACTGAGTATGGAGGGAGATCAGTACCCGATCTCCCTCCGCTCTCCTCCCGGTCAATGAATGCAGGAAGTGATATATATTACATCACTTCCGCATTCCTCTGTCACTCTCCGGTACAGAAACCAGAGAGAAGCTGATGAAGCAGATCTGTGCTTCATCAGCTTCTCCGGGGGTCCCTAGGTGACATTAAGGGTCTTAGAGACCCCTGATGTCTCCATAAAGGGGACCAGTAACTGTAATTTGTTATTACATAGGGTACTTATTAGCACCCTATGTGATAACAATAAAGTTAAGTGTAAAAAACGTTTTTTAAAAATTTTTCTCACAAAATAAATACAAATTTACACACACAAAACAAAAAAAACAGCACAAAATGTTTTTAAAGTCCCCCACCCCCACATAGATGCGCAAAAATGTTTTAGATGCATCTAGACGAGAAAATGACAATTGCTCCAATTATGCTGCACGTGTTACATATCGCCGCAAATGTTGCAATGAGAGCAATAATTTTAGGGCCATCAATCACTGATAACACTAAACTGAAAGCGTCGCCTATGACCAATTTTGGCTATGGTGTTTTTTTGCGATTTCGCGGGCGAGCGCAATTTTAATGCTTGACATGTGTGGTGTCTATTTACCCGACGTGATCCCGCCTTTTATATTATACCCAATTTTTTGGTAGAAATAAATGTTTCCTAAAATAACAAAGGGAAAACCATTTAAAAAAAAAAATATTCTGTACTTTTTTGTTATATAGTAAAAAATAAAACCCCCCAGTGGTGAATAAATACCACCCAAAAAAAAGCTCTATCTGTCCCCAAAAATGGTATAAAAATAATTTCAGTACAGCGTTGCATAACGGAATAAACATCAGCCAAAGTACCGCAGCACTGAATACTGAAAAATGGCCTGGACAGGAAGGGGGTGTAAACACCCCGGTCAGCAAGTGGTTAAGCAACAAAAAGCAGCATCCAATGTGAGTGATTAAATCAGCATTTGAAATAGTTTTAAAACCTTTTACTTTAATATCACTTTAATAAAGTAAAATAGTACAAAAAAGTAAATTGCAAAATCAACCTTTGTCAAATGGAGTGATGCCAACAGGGCCACTCACAGCTAAAATTTTGGCTGAATCAGCAGAACTCCAGCAGAATATCAACTATAAGAAAGTCAAACTTACACAGGCCACAGGGAAGGGGGCAGTGAGCATAGGTTGCTTTTTTTTGGCCCAAACAACAACGATGGCAGCTAAGAGGCTCTTGGCTTCAATGCCTATAAATACCTGTGCCAGGCTATTAAAGAACATCTACCCTGAAAAATCATTACCACTCATTATAAATAAATGACATATGCCATGAGAAATGTTCTTCTATTATAGACCTGCAGCATACATCAGCACATTTCTATTTTTTCAACACTAAATGTCCTATAACATTGCTGGTGATGGACCATTAAAGATGACCTGAGCTTAAAAAGTTCAGATTTTCTGTGTTATGGGGAACTTCTAGAAATGTTATTTGGGCCTTGGCATTAACCTGAAAAATGTTGTCTGAAATTCCTGCTGAAATATAACCGTGCACCTCCAGGTATGTGAATGTGCCTGTCCCTTTAGCCTCATAAGTGTATATCTGCAGTGTGAGATCTCAGGCACTGCTTCTTCTGACTGATAGTCTCATGAGATTTGGTGTGAGATTTGATGATGTCATTTTTAGAGGTGCAGTGAGATGTAGATCACTTCCCATTCATAATTGAGGATATAGTCAACATACTATGTCCTCTGTTATATACAAACACTCAGCGATCACTGATCACTGAGTGTTTGTACCGCTCTCCTTCCTGACATGCAGTCATAAGAGGCTGAGCGAGCGGTGCAGAATGAGAGCTCCGTCTGCTGTGACAGCGCTGGCTGTCTCCGCCCACACTGCTCTCCTCTGATCTGTAACAGGAGGCTGAGCGGTGTGAGAGGAGAGACGCCGACGGCTCACAGTGCTCTCCTACCGCAGCGCTCGGCCGCCTGTGACAGTTTGTCTCCTACCCGCAAGAACACAGCAGCGCCCAGCGGGGTGGAGAGAATAGGACAGATGCACCGCTGTATCGGCCAGAAAATGGCACTTTCAGCATTATGCCAAAGGTGCCATTTTTGGCCGATAAGTTTCGGCGGCCGAGATATCGGTACATCCCTAGTCATTACTGTGCTGCTCACTATTCTACTTGATGAATGCTCAGACATGGGGAAGCAAAGGTCAGCCTGTACTAAGATGGCCACCTCCACACAGGGACATGGTACAGAACACGGTATGGTATGTCAGTAATGGTAAAAGAGCAGCTGCACAGAGACCACAGGCAAGACTTATCCTTTGCTCACTGCCTGCCTTTATGCGGCACAGGGTCCAGAGTTTAGTTTTGCTATAAAGGGGAACCGCTGCTGCCATGCTATAATGTGCTCTGATAGTCCTAAAAAACACAATTTAAAACTGCCTGTTAATGTGTTGTAATCAGCAGCAGAGATTAGTGGCAGACTGAAAGTGGAACAAACCCAAATGCTTGCATGGTTGTCCATAAAATGGTACAAGATTGCTGCTACATTTAATATAGATTAGGGCCTCTGCCTGCTGCCACCCTCCCCATCATCACATAACAGTCTGGAGCAAGAGCTATCAGAACTCCTTCCCAAATGTCTGGGATCTGCTCTGGGGGAAATGGATATTTGTTTAGCATAGGATGGAGTGTGGAAAAGTTTAAAGTTCTGTCAACTTAATTTTTTGTGTCTGCGACCCCATTGGGAAGATTGTTACTCCTTTCCTATCCCTGTTATGCCCATACAAGATATGGATGGAAAAGTGGTCACTGGAACCGGAAGACATAGACTGCAATGAAAACATTGTGAGACATTCTAGTCCTTCCCCTATAGAGCTGGTTTGGCCATTGTCCCTATTGGAGAGATTTCCTTTTACTTTCTCTGCTTCCTGCTCAGCCTTCTTCCTCACTAATCAACAAAAGAGCAATCTCTAATGTTATCAAACACCCACAACGCTTTTGATAGAAAGAGACCATGTCATCTCTGCTGCAAAAGACATCATGAAGCTTAGCAGCTTTTTTTTCATGTCAAGAAAAAAAAGTTAATGTAATGTTATTTGGTAATGCTGGGTAGTGTCCTATTGATTTACGTGAAGTGCTGTCTTAATGATAGGTCTACTGTAAGAGTAGCCTAGCCCTAGCAATGAGCTGTCCCTTGGGTAAAACATGTGTCAACTCCCCGAGAAATACTGTTTGATTTGTGGTGAACACTATGTTCACTGAGTAATTGAAATGTTGAGTAGTTTATCCTTCTACTAATTGTCAGTGACAGTCTCATCAAAGGAGATCAATGGGTCTAAGACAAAAGACCACATTGTTTCCATCTGATGGAAAAAGTATACCTTGCTACAGTATATAGTATGGTACAAATACAGGCACTGTTTAAAGCTTAGCTCCAGCACCCTACCACCACCCATCAACCCTGTACTTTTTTAATGTACCTTTTTTTCTGTGGTCTTCAGGTATATGAATTTATTGTTCCTTTTTTATCCTCTTCTTCCTTCAGCAGTGGGCAGAGTAATTATGTAGCACCACCATTTGCTACAGTATTCCCTTGTGTGTCAGGACAGACTGATGACATACCTCTAGGCGTTGTGTCCTTGATGCCCTGGGCTCACAAGAAGTGGGTTGAAGGAAGCTGGGCGTTGTTCAACTCAAATTACGAAAATGACACATTGGGTATGAGCATGACTTGCCTCTTTGGGAACCCACTTATTGCTCCACCCAGTTTGGAGGACTTGGTCTCATCACATTCAAATGAACAATAATAATAATTGCAATATACGGTTAGCTGTAATTAATACTATTAATGGGGTGCCGCCATTCTGATGGAATATAAAAGCTTTGGAGGTGTTACACAAACTAAATTGTTAGTGCCTTAAATGAAACCTATTATTATAGAAATACAAAGAAAAGACTGCCATTGATGACCTCTTTCTGAAAATACTAATTACCTTGCTGGTATGCTAATCCACTGGCTTCCATTCTATCGAGTCAGAAGAAGTAGTCAGAAGTTGGAGATAAATCAGAAGCCTTTATCCACATGCTTGTTCCAGATCATTGACCCAAAGTAGTAAAGCAAGACCAGGCAACTACAGAGATCAGCAATGGTTGCCTAATGCTTCTCCCACAATAGGTTTCATCAGCATATAGCGGACTGCCTACTATTTGCTGACAGCACAGAGCTGTGCTGCAGCCGGGAAAGATCCCAACAATATTGTTGGGATCCACCCCGTGGCCTGATTAACAGCAATGGTTAATCAGGTAGCGGGGTGGATCCCAACAATATTGTTGGGATCTTTCCCGGCTGCAGCATGGCTCTGTGCTGTCAGCAAATAGTAGGCAGTCCGCTATATGCTGATGAAACCAATTGTGGGAGAAACATTGAAGGAACCATTGCTGACCATGCCTCTCTAGAACCAGAGCCAGCCCTGCCTGCCCCCTCCCCGTCTGTCCCCCCAATGAGCACTGGAGGAACAGAGAGGGGAGGAGGGTATCCTTGCAGGGAGTCATGACTAACAGTCACCACTATTTGCAAAGAGAATACAGTGAGCTGAGCGATCAGGGGTTCGTGATCACCCAGCTCTCAATGTATAGAGCTGGCATGTTGCACCTGCAGTGTCACACACGGGGACTTACTATTAGGAAGAGTACCTTTTACTCTCCCAATACTTCTCCTTTAACTTATAGCAATAAAGTTTAGTGGAAAAAAAAATAGGAAAAAAAAAGTTTCACCCACCCAAAATTTAAAGTTACACATAAAAAAGAATAAAAAAAACAAAAACATGTTTTAAAGTCCCCACCCATATATACACGCATGCAAACTTGCGTCTGGGGTGCATACGTGAAAAAACGACGATTACGCCCATTACGCCGCACATGTTACATATCGCAGCGAACGTCACAGTGAGAGCAATTATTCTAGGGCCATCAATCACTGATAACACTAAACTGATGAGCAGTAAAAGCTTTTAAAGCGTCGCCTATGGTCAATTTTGGGTATGGCAGTTTTCTGCGATTTCGCGGGTGCGCGCAATTTTAAAGCTTGACATGTTTGGTGTCTATTTACCCGACGTGACCCCGTCTTTGACCAAAAAACTGGGTAATAATAAATGTTTCCTAACATAATGTAAAAAACAAAATGTTTTTTTCAAAAGTTTCAGTAATTTTCCCCAATTATAGTAAAAAATAAAAACCGCAGTGATGATTAAATACCACCAAAAGAAAGCTCTATCTGTCCCCAAAAATTGTATAAAATTCATTTCAGTACAGCGTTGCATGACGGAATAAATGTCAGTCAAAGTACTGCAGCGCTGAATACTAAAAAATGGCCTGGCCAGGAAGGGGGTCTAAACACCTGGTCTTCAAGCAGTTAAACCCCAGGCTCTATCCCTCCCTTTACCCCTGCCCCCAACTAATTGCTGAATTAGTTTAAAAAAAACTATTTTAATGCCCAATATATATATAAATCTGTGGTCACATGTCCTACTAAGGCTCCCAAGTCTTCTATCTTCTTAGCTACAGAGGAGGAAGGTCTTGCCTAAGTGCTGTGGACACTTCCTATTGATTGTCGAAGGTGGGTGGTCCTCAGAAAACTGCAGTGCAAAGATGACGTCAGGAAGGAGCAACTGGTATGCTGGATCCTCTGGTCAAGACTCCTGAAAGTAGTTCCAGCAAGCTACGCAGGTGGTGCATTGGATGAGCATAAAACAGCATCTACAGGAATTTATTTTTAAAGAAAAATATTAAATAGGTGTGAAGGGGATGCAAAGAAGGGAAGATTTTAATGCCGGAGATTAACCTAAACTGGTCACACACCTTACAGTTTGATTGTACAATCTCTGGGCAGTTCTATTTAGATTCAACAGCTATGTGTGATGGCCAACCTAAACAAGCTAATCAATTTATAAATGTTGGGTAAATCCTTGCACCACATACTTGTTGGCAAGGTCGGCATTAAGGGAGGGGCATACTGGGAAACTGTCCATGATCCCATTTTTTGGGAGCTTTCCCTCTCTTTGCTATCAATCCCCCCTGTACATAAAGAGCTGCACTATTACAGCATCAATATGATATCTTAAAGCAGGGCCACTCCATAACATAAAAATGCTCTGCTCCTGAACTTCTGTCGACGCTTGCAAAATGTCTGTTTAATGTTTTGGAAAATTAAAGGTAGAAAGATGCATTAGAGTAGAGCATTCTGTGCATTATGAGTCGTGCTGGATGGCCTGCAGCACTACAGCCAAGAGGGCCCCAGTTCAACTCTTGCTCAGTGTCTCAATTTATCTAAAACTGGCCCTGGTTATTGGTAAATCTAAAGATTGTACAATCAGATTGAATAGGTATGACCAGGTTAAGTCAGCTAGTCTTGTACAACCTCTCTGCGGCATGTAGTTAATGCTGTACTCGCACACATCCTCTTCAAGCTTGGCATGTGAAGATCTTGAAATGAATTCTATGAAATTCCTGTCATCTCTCCAGCTACACTTCCAGCGCGTGCTTCTGTTCGCTGCTCATCACACAGTGAGTGTGTCTGAAAAGTCTAATAAATACCTTTCTCTTCCCATTACACTACTTCTTTATGAGATGTCATTAAACCCCTAGCTGTGTGCATGTGTGTAGACTGAACAAACATCGCATTGACAGTCACTATTCTCAAATGTTTGGATGGGGCCATGCTCAGGATTCTGGTTTTGCCTTATTAAAAGCTTTTTTGCAACCATTCCTTGGTTTTATTATGTAATGGGTGGAGGCAAAACTCTCAAGACCCCCCACCCTCACGGGATCATGGCAGCCCACAGGTCTTTTACCCCCTGTTGTTTTCCTCACCTGTGGCAGCATCCACTCAAGCCCACCACATGTCCAGAGAAGCTTCTAAAATTTATCTGGAACCCTAATAAAATGAGAGAGAAGACACCGTAAGTGCAGTTTGGTCTTGAGCACCTGCTGTGATCTCCCTGACACAGTCAACTAACAGTTGACTTTACAAAGCACAATCCAGCCGGCTTGCCACCAACATATCACAGTAGGTAGAGGCCAAGGTTTTTAAGAGTTTTTTTTCTTTCTATGGATAGAGTGGGAAATGGTTAAATGTTTTATTAGGTTTTTATTGCTGTCTGGGTCTCAGTTGGGGAGATTCCCCCCACTGGGAAAGTTGCTGACTGGTGCATGAATGTTAAAGCAACTAGGCCAAACACTCTCAGCGGATAAGATATGACATTAAGGCTCCGTTCACACCTAGGCATTTTGTCGGTTAAAGCTAAGTACGACCAAGACTAGGATTCCTATTCGCTTGTCATGAGCACAACAAAACGCTCAAGACAAGGAATCCTATTCATTTCTATGGCCCCTGTTCACACCTGAGCGTTTTGCCGCACAAAGTTACCCATTGAAGTCTATAGGACCAAAACGCCCTGTAATCTGCCAGAAAGTAGCTCATGTACTTTTTCCAGTGGCAGGGATTTTTCTGCTTGTGACAAAAGCTCGGGTGTGAACAGGGGCCATAGAAATGAATGGAATTCATTATATTATATGAAATATACCATTTTGCTCTTGTTTTGTGTGTGAATAAGGCCTAAAGGGCCACTTTCTATCATGCTCAGAACCAGTGCATACACTTCCATCTTCAGCCTGATTTATAATTTTCAGCTTGTGTTTATGACATAATGGAATTTAATAGAAAGGAGACATTGACAGTAAATTACAGTAGCATAAGTAATAATATGATCTAGGGATGCACCGATATATGGGCCGCCGAAACACATCGACCGAAAATTGCACTTTTGGCTAAATGCCGAAAGTACCATTTTCCTGCGTATACATCGGCGCATCCCTGTTTTCTTTCTTCCCCGCTGGGCGCTGCTCTGTGTCCCAACGGGAAGAAGAGAAAGTGACAGAAGGACGAGCGCTGCGGGTCGGAGAGCGCTGTGAGCGTCCGCTGTCTCTCCTCCCACACCGTTCAGCCGCCGATCACAGTTCAGCAGAGCGGTGTGTGGGCGGAGACATGCCGCGCTGTCACAGGAGGCTGAGCTCTTCTCCCTACACCGCTCGATCAGCCTCCTGTGACAGCGTGTCAGAGAGGAGAGCGAGAGCAAACACTCAGCGATCAGTGATAAAACAATACTTAAAATGACTGAAATACTGAAAACAATTGTTTCCTGTCTGCCAGGCTTTAGTAGATTCTCAGTCGCTGATCTGGAACAAGTAATCAGATTAAGAGATCTGATGTCACTATGACTTAGCCTGCTGTGTTTTTGTTCTGGGTCAGTGACTCAAAAACATTCAGACCAGAGACAGTCAGGCAAGTAGGATTTTCAGAAGGAGGTTGGCAGGCTAATTTAGATGCTGATATCAGATCAGGGAATAGGGTTCTTTGAACAGTATGGTAGCTGAGAACCTCCTCTTTCACATCATCCTTTCCTTCAACAGGGAGTAAAAAAAGGTTTAGGGCATGTACAGCATCCACTCTAGTACTGGTGTGCTTCCAACTGTCCCTCATTTTGATCGACTGTCCCTCTTTTGGAACCAAATCCACTTGTCCCTCTTTCCTCCTCCGTAGTCCTTTATTTTTGGTCTGATTTTTAGACCTCTATTAAAAATGTCCTATTTAACTACCATAAGTGTTACACTAGTACAATCCTTTCATACAGCCTGTAAATAATTTCATTTGTTATTTTGTATTATAAAGTAAAGGAAGTGGTAAAAAAAAGGCAAATGTGGGTTTACCAATAATATTTTGTGTACTAGTTCTATGTGGTTTTCCTTTCTCATCTCAGAAAGTTGGGAGGTATGCGCTTTAGATTTTTAGAATAAATAATAGTTTAAAAGATTGCTTGTTAAAGTGCCAGAGGCTGGGAATTTTTCCTTTATTTTGTCTCTTGTAATGTATCTAATTTTGAACTTTTGTCAATTTACAGTAAAATCCCTATTTTTATTATAATAAAAAAGCATACAAGACATAATTCACATATTTTACATACAAGTTCAAGGAAGCGCAAGCAAAACATGTGACTAACGCTCTGTGAAAATACAAGAAGAGTGTTCATTATTATATGCACCCCTTTATAGATGGCAAGTACCGCCTGGCTGGAGCACATCAACTTCCCCTTTTCATGTATGAATGTATAGCTTGTACCCTTTATTTGTGCAAAAACACTTTTTCACACATTCTTTATGTTTTAGATAAATTAAGGACTTACTGAAATCTAATTAATAGACATAGTTTATTATTTGTTAGAACTTTCAATTCTTACTAGAACAAGTAGAAGCACCCTGAACCAAAAGTAACCCACTCTGTGAACTTCCTTATCAGAGGTACCTGGTGTACAAATACCACTGCTGGAAGAACTCTGATTTAGTATATCAGGTTGAAGATTCTCAATGCATTATTATTTATTTATTATTACAGGTTTTTTAAAGGAGAACTATGAGGTGAGTGCTTTTCACTCACCTCATAGTTCTAGCCGACCTGTGACAATGAGACTGTCACGGGTTGGCTCAGTAGATCGGGAGGTGATCGAACACATACCGGCGTTCGCTCACCTCTCGATCCTGTCACGGCTCTCTGCCGCGACAGGGGAGGGGCTGGATTCCCCCCCTCTCCGCTCCGATCCGCCAGCGCTGACTGGTGGAACGGACGGGGGAGGGGGCGGGTACAGCTGGCTCTTCCTCTAGATAGGCAGAGCCAGCTGTCAGTCACGCAGCTGGGCGGATCCCGGCACAATTGTCGGGATCCGCTTCAGCTGCGTCGTGTCAGTATACCGCGAGCTACAGCTCGCGGTATACTGAGCCTAGGGTGACGGGAGGACGCTAGTTTGTGCCCTCCCGTTACCTTAAGGAGAACTATGGGGAAAAGACTTAACCCCATAGTTCTCCTTTAAAGCATTGGCAATTTATGCAGAGCTTTACAAATACACATTCACACTGGTCCCTGCCTTCAAGGACCTTATACTCTAAAGTCAGGTTTACACGCTTCTAGAGCATATACTTAGTTGCTGAGTTATTCTGCCTATATGGTGCCGATACTAAGCCTCTTGTCTTTGATTCCTCTGTAGCTCTCTGATCCCTCATCTGGACTCCTGGTTACCGAACCCTTGGCCTGTCTTCTCGTTGTTGATCTTAGCTGCCTGCCTCGACCCAGACCGCACACTGACTATGTTTTTGGATTGACCTCTCTTGTACCTTGCTGCAGATCTCCTTCAGGTCTGTTTCCTGCCAGTGGGTTCCACTCCACGTCTTGGGCCAGTGTCACCTCTGACAGCTGCCAGCTCATTGGCTGCTAGCTCTGTTTGGCTGGCAATTTTCCAACATGCTCCTTCGGTCAGCTGACCGAGGGATGCCAGTCGGAAAGGTGCCAACAGCGACAACCACACATCAAATTTCGGCATCAAATCATCTTTGAATTGGTGCTGACACTGTCATTTCTTCTGGAGGGTGGCTACCTTTGTTCCCCATGGTCCCTGTGTGTGTTGTAAAGTAGCCACCACTCCAAACTCACTCCTGTGATGGACTACAATCTCACCTTTAGTTTACTAATTTGTATTGAGATTGCAGTCCATCACAGATGATTTGAGGATCTACAACTGAGTGATACACAAATTAGAAACATTTTTGTTAATAGTTAAGGTACTTGAATGCATTTTAAGAGGAGTTTTTTTTAAATTGAGCCTATATTATTTGCATTCAATGTCACCTGTGATCAAAGTACTGTACATCAGACTGAATCAATGCAGAAAGCATTTTAAAATCATGTTGACAGTACTGAGCAATGTGCAGTGAAAAATCAACTGTTATGTTCCTGGGAACAGTACATAATTTTTACAGGAGTCAGGCCCACAACTAACTTAGTATAACAATGTTACACTTTAAATGCCTGGATGGCTAATCAATTTATTCAGATGCATCTTTACCCTCACTAACATTAAATGCATTTGCACATATTAATGGCATACATCTTGTTCCACAGTGATGGATAAGATTATGACCTCAGTGAGGAGAAAGATCATTCCTGTCAGTAGGGGTTAATGGATAGGGCACTGCAGCCAGTGAAGGAGTCATTGTATCATTAACCTCTATGATTCAAAGCATCTCCATTTTCTCCCTTGCAGATTGTGGTATGCATTTCTGATCTGCTCTTTAGAGATGGTGGAGTAGACAGAACTATAAATAAAGAATGAATGGTTTTATTTGTTTTGGTCATAGTGTGTTACAAATCAGCAAAAGTGTACCTACATGTGCTTTCTAACCTCCATATTGTGGCTGATCACTGTCACAATTCATTTGGCTGGAGTTACACCAACATGCTCTGGATCCCCACAGGGACCTTTATATTTTTACAGTTGAGCTGCAACACTATTGTATTCAATTTTAGGGATGTTGCTGGTCCCAGTTACTCTTCTGCCCAGGTTTGCTGTTTGGTTCCCAGGGGTCAGGGATGCAACTGCCACTTAAGAGTCATGTTTCCTTAAGTGTGGAAATCTCTGCATTCTTTCTACCTTTATCTGTGTGACTGCATGGTGAGGGATGACTTGGTGTGTTACATCTGGACATTTTCTGTTGGCACTCCCTCTGGTAATCTGTTTCCACAAGGAAGATGGAACACAATAGAAATGGTGCCACCTCTGCTGAGAAGGATGCTAGATGCATCCTTGGATGGATTCTACGATGCTAGGGGGTGTTGCTTGTCCCAATCACTCTTCTGCCCAGGTTCACTGTTTAGTGCCAAGGTGTCAGGGCTGCAACTGCCATTTACTGGCCATGTTCCCTTAAGCGTGGACACCCTCAACTCTCTTCTACCTTGATCTGTACATCTCTGTACATTTTCTGTTGGCACTCCCACTGGTTATCTGTTTCCACCAGAAAGTTGGAACACAGTACAAAATGGTGCCATCTTTTTTTCTGCCTCTGCTATAAAGGATGTTATACAAATGCAATTGAATCATTTATGGGGTACACAAGTATGCCATCTCACAGTTAATGTCGCACAGGGAGAAGCAGATTTATCCTGTTACATTCAAAAGAGAAAGCCACAAAAAGACCCCGCTTGCATGGTTCCATCTCCCATATGGCAGCAGGTGTTGGTGCTCACTCATTTTAGTTCAATAGATATCTTCCACAGAAGGACACTCTTGGCTTCCAGTTCTATTTATCTATTTGGCCAACTGTGATTGGGGGGGAGTTGGATGTCCTGCTGGCTGAGTGTGCATTGGGGAGGGGGTGATGGACTCCGGAGTTGATCAGACAGGTAAAATGGGTGAAATTCTGATCAATAAAAGATCTACAGATAAGGGGCTGGAATGCTATGGTGACTTCAGAATTGGTGGAGAGTGTTATCACTGAATGAGAAGGAGGTTACACTGGTGGGCAGTTTGGCTTTAAGGCCTGGTTCACATCTAAGTGTTCCGAGAATGTTTTGTGTGCGATTGCTGCGTGTTCACGGAATTATGCACAAATGTAACATGTGCTTGCGGAGCCATTCATTTCTAATAGCACCCCAAACGCGGCCCACAAATCACGCAGGTTTCCGCCACATTTCCACGTGCGCAAATGTGCAAAAACGGCTCATTGCACAAAAAGGTGCAGGAGCCTTTTTGCCACGGTTGCCCGCGTGGATAACGCACACGGGCAACCACACGGCAAACACGTGCAATCGTTAAAAACACGCGTTCCCGGGAACGCTCAGATGTGAAGCAGGCCTTAAAAGAAAACTTGTAATAAGGGCAAAAAGCAGGCTTTTTTCGAGTTATTGCCCCAGAGCAAGCAATCTTAGTGAGAGTTCTTACTTCACACTGATTTTACTGGTTGCATTTTTTCTGGATCATTAATTCAGAAGCTTTAAATCCTGAGACAGCCAGGAAACAGCTAATGGCTACTACATATTTTTCTTAGTATAGGTATTCTTTAATGACCTGGCTCTCATCTGAGGAGTGCTGTCTATGAATAGAGAAGAGGGGAGTCTAGCTGTAAACTAGCTGGGTAGCTGGCTATCACACTCTTTGTTATTCATAAACAGTACCCAACACTACAACATATTTAAAGCTATTTATGGTAATCCAATTAACGTACCTGAACTTAATACACATTCATTATATTGTGAATGATTTCATTGTTAGCGCTGCATGTTTTTTAAATCATTATATGACCATGCAATAATCGGGTCATTTGCTTCTGGGGCCTATAGACTGCATTCAATGGATAAGGCATGTAAATATATATTATATTTTTTTAATTTAATTTATTTTATTTTAATTAGCACTAATACATTTAACCAAATTGGCCTTTTTCACTTTCCTGGACAGGAAGCAGATGTAGAGTCAACCTAAACCAAATTGCTGCAGGCACTGAGCCTGTCAACTACAGCTGTCCAGTGTGGTGGATATGCCGCTGTTGTTTAAATAGCATACAGGTAAGGGAGATCTCATTTGAAAGCCTGTAAGCCAATTAACAGAGAATAATTGCTGATGTGCAGTGATAGTCTTGCCCAGCCGCAGTAAATTATTTTTTGCTCAATACTGTTTTCTATTACACTTTGTTTATATGAACAATGTATAAGGTATTTATCGGTAAAGTATGATCATTTTCTATATTTTACACTTGATTATTGCACTGCATTACCGGGCTTACAGTTTTATTTGTATTCCAGTGTTAGGGAACAAAAATCATGCTTATTCAAAAATAAATAATTTATTCCAGTAATGTAGAAGGCACCCAGATTGTGAAAACAGACACCTGCATTTGAACAGCATATCTAGCTTTTACCACCCCAGCTGTTTTTGTCATAACAGACATCGAAATACTGTGGAAGTCTTTTCATCAAAAACATGAATCAGAGTTTAGAATAATGTATAATTGCTATATAATATATTATACTTTTTTGTTCAACATACTTGTTATTTTCATTAAAGGTTACCCACCAAAAGTGTCCTTTGTTATTGGTGTGTCCCCTCTGGGACTTGGATGCATACAGTGCCATTCTGTATCTTGCACTGTATATCTTCAAAATGTATTTATACCTGATCATAAACCAATAAGGTGTTTGCAGATGTGGAGATATCTTAGAGCCTTCGTGCGCCCTTACTATATCAGAGCCTTTAGCTATGTCTCCCTCTTTTTCTGTCTTTTCACTTTATTGGCAGCACGGGGTCATATGTATTATATTACTAAGTATACCAAAAGAGTATATCCAGTTTTGGTTATTGCTAATAGCAGGGTTCCAGAGCATTATTCCTTTTTGACAAGCCATACTTGTAAAGAAAGGGAGTGAAACTGTTTTAGTTAGTGACAAAAAAAAAACCTTTACTAAAATGAAATCTATTAAATAAAACAAAACTAGCCTTTGACTCACTGGCAGGTGACACATATTTAATTAATTCCTTTCAAGATTTACACAACCTACTTTGTAAACTTTAAAAAAAGAAAGCAAAATAAGCCCCAGACCTGTCAAATTCAACTCACATGACTGACATTTTGTTTTTGTTGGAAGTAAAGAAACCTGTATGAAGAAAGTTCAATTACTCCTGGGGATATGCAAACCTGAGGCCACAAAAGTTGAGTTGCCCTCATTACCAAAGGGCCTGATCTCCTGGTTATGCCATCTGGAAATTATAGAGGTTTTTTTATGTTAATTCTAAGACTTAAAAGTTAAAGAATGAATAATTAATGCATTCATTTATAAAAAGAAGCATGCATTCTTAGTGGAAAATACACCATATTTCCAGTGGCCACGGATTTAACATTCACACACAGTCCACCAGTGAACAAGAAAGTGTACAAAAAAGGTAAGTCAGTGGGGTTGATTTACTAAAGGCAAATAGGTTGTTTACTTCAGAGACAATATGTACTTTGCAGGGGAATTTTACCCTTACCTTAAAGAATGAAGTGAATCTCTCCTGACTTCCACCACTCAATCATGTGCAAGCAAAAATACTGTTTTGTTTTTTTTTACATTTTCCTTGCACATGATTAGGTTTTCTTTGTAAAGTGAAATGACACCAAATTCATTAAGCCAATGGAAACTTCCCCTGCAAAGTGAACAGCCTGTTTACTAGGGATGCACAGATACCAGTATCTCGGTATCGAGTACGAGTACCGATATATTTTTTTCAGTACTCGCAGATACGGAATACCGAGTACCGGAAGTCCCATTCAGGAAGCCAGGCAGCGTGTAATGACACGCCACCTAGCTTCCTGATTAGCCGGGAAGCCGATAGCATGTAAAGACTCGCCACCCAGCTTCCCAAGTAGCAGGGAAGCCGTCCCCATGCTTCTCGTCACTAGGTGACGAGAAAGCATGGAGCCGGCTTTCTGGCCAAATAGGAAGCTGGGCGCTGTGTAATGACGGCTCCATGCTCCCTCGTCATGAGGTGAAGAGGGAGCATGAAGCCGGCTTCCCTACCAATCAGAAAGCCGTGTGCCGCATCATTACACGGTGCCTAAAAGAAAGACGTCACCAGCACTCCAACAGCGATAATAACAGCAATTAGATGCTCATTTATTGACAGATGCTGTCTCTCATTGGCAAGCGCTTTCGGGGCCACACAGGATCCCCTTCGTCAGGCTCAGAGATGACAGTGCAGAGATAACATATAGTCATTTATATAGACATACCAACCATGTAATGATGCGCTGCCCGGCTTCCTGATACCGGAAGTATCAAGCGAGGCATCGGAGCATTTGGGCGAATACTCGGCATCTGCACCGATACCAATACTAGTATCGGTATCAGTGCGTCCCTACTATTTACCTTTAGTAAATGAACCCCATAGGGTCTAGACTCTGTAGCAAAGCTGGCCATGCACCAGTAGAATGTTGTTCAAAAATGTTAGTTTTCTAATGCTTAGTGGGGTCTAATCGGCATTCATTTTTAACCGTAGTGACGAGCAAAAACGAAGGAGAAGGATGGGAAATTCTTGTTCCTTATCTAAACAAACAAAATTCTAACCATAAATAAGGTTTTCATTTGTAAAAAATTTACATATTGTGATGTGCATGTACTAAACACAAAAGAGGCCTGTTTATAATTTCTGGGTTTCCGTTCAAGTCTGGATTAAATTTTGAAGGGCTTTTGAATTAAATTAGTTGACTCAATGATGGCAAGATCGAATGCTCTGAAGAAAGATTTTGAAGGAATGTTCAAACAAAATTCTAACAGAGTATGGGAAGCTGTAGACTTAAAGTGACACTAAACTCAGGAGTTTAATCTTAAAAAGCCATTCAAGTACCCTAACTATAAACATAAATGTAGCTTATTTGGGCATCACTTGGCTGTAGATCCCCAAATCATCTTTGAATTTATGCTGACACTGTCCTTCCTTCTGGGGGATGGCAACGTTGGTCCCTAATGGTCCCTGTGGATTTTGTTAAGTAGCCATCGCTCCAAACTCACTCTCATGATGCACTATGATCTCAAGTTTAGTTTACTAATTTGTATTGTGATTGTAGTCCATCACGGGAGTGAGCTCCTGAGTTTAGTGTTACTTTAAGATACCCATAGATATGAAAGTCAGGAGATCCAACCATTTTTGCCTCCCACCCCCATTCACATGAACTGGAATATTCTGCCTGGCATTTTGTTTGTGGACCTGGCAACTGATCCCGCTAGCGATGGCAGTCAGAATGTGCATGTACATCCGACTATCCTTGTACAGTAGGTTAGTGGGCAGCCTTCGGGTGTGCTTAAATGGGCAGATACTTCGTTAAGAGTAACATGCCAGAAGACATCTTTCATATTTAAAAGCTCTGGGAAATGCCACGTTTAAATTCTTGATACAGCCAAAGGTTCCTACTCAGTAAAGCTTCTAGTGAGAAAATGGAAGGTTTAGCCCCATCATATGTCTGTGTATGATAATAATGAGTGTTTCCCACATTCCTTGTTATGGCTTCTTAGAGCATCCTACACGGTGTGACTCTCACCTGAAGGTTGCATAGTCCATTATCAGGGTTGGATTAGGCAGTTTATGGCCGTCCTTACATTATCGATATTTGCTATAAACTTTGCTATGTACTCTATATGCCTCTAGTAGTGACAGGGTAGTATATGAGCGAGATATCAAATAATGTACATTTCTAAAGAAATGTAAGTCCCCCTTCCTCCTTATTTGAAGGTATTTTTGTTTAAAGGAAAGCCCCTGCTACTTTCCATCTGGTTGTTCCCTCTTCTAGTTTCCAACTGCTTCTCTGCCCTGAGGGACATTTGTAAGATATGTGATTCTTTCACTTCATATGCATTGAAACAAATACCACCAAAATATTGAAAATGCAATGTCACTGGAAGCTTTGGTGCACAACAGTTACTATGAGCAGTTCAGGCTCTGCCCTGTATGGCCAACCTCCAGAAAAACATATATTACAGTTTAAAAATAGAAAAAAGCATATCTAGCAGTCCACACTAAAACAAGGAGCACTTCCTAGGCGAAATAAACAGACCAGTTGCTCTTTGTATCTTGAGTGGTAGCTTTAGCACAACCCTCCCCCAAACCTATATACAGT
>NW_017306301.1:1464655-1501932 GCF_000935625.1 Nanorana parkeri | reverse complement strand
TATATATATATATATATATATACAGTATATACACACACACACACACACACACACACATACAGTAAATATATATTTAGTAAAATACTGTGGACAGTAGCACAACCAGTATGCACCAGACTGCAATCTAATTTGGGCCCTCCAACCCTCACTGATGAAGGATGAGCATGCAAATTTTAGTGCTGCTGGTGAAAGTCATTTAGATGGCTTTACCTTCTCAGGGTAGGGCTTAAAGTGACACTAAATTCAGGAGTTAAACCTTAAAAATGTATTCAAGCACCTTAACTCATGGTCCCCATGGTCCCTGTGTGTTGTAAAGTAGTCACCGCTCCAAGCTCACTCCTGTGATGACTACAATCTCAACACAAACTAGTAAACTAAATGTGAGATTGTAGTCCATCACAGGAGCTACCTTACAACATACACAGGAACCATGGGGAACAAAAGTAGCCACCCTCCAGAAGGAAGGACAGTGTCAGCACCAATTCAGAGATGATTTAAGGGTCTACAGCTGAGTGATACACCAATAAGATACATTTTTGCTAATAGTTAAGGTACATGAATGCATGTTTAAGGTTTAACTCATGAGTTTAGTGTCACTTTAACTGGTCGTGAAACATACTGGTTTTATCCCAGCAATAAAAGTGTGATTTCTCTAGTTAACTCCTACTTATGCTGTGTAGAGATACAATGCATATACATCCTTAATCTGATAACTTTAAAACTATAACTGTAAACTTTTTTTATACTGCATTCTTAACCCTGTCATCAGCACAACATTTCATATATTTTAATGAGTATTAACTGGAGTAAATGGTGTTTTCCTATCTGTCTGGAGTTCACCAACGTGGTGGTGCGAACTGAGACGATGTATACATGGCCAATATCTTGTCTTTGCGTTGAGATTGCGCAGCCCAATGCAGGCCATAGACTTAGGGCCTGTTAACTTACCTTGAAATAGAAATGTAGCAAATGCAACACTGAACTACTGCTAAAAACATGTAACCTAAAAAAGGCTAAAGTAATATTTTTTGGTATAAACAGTTACTCCTGACTTCTTTAGTAAGTAGCCTTCTCAGCTTCTGTTACATTGGATGTCAGCTGTACTGTAGAAAATGAGAATCAGTTGTTTGGAATGTAAAATAAATAACATTTTATGGTAAGCACAACAGCCTTTCAGTTGGATATAGCACAAAAGCTTTCCCTGTTCTATGTGAACCCACATTACCTTGAGCAATAATTTACTATCAACATAAGTAAACAAGCCAACACAGCCACATTGTTTATCTAACCTCTCCATCATTTTAATGTATCGTATAGGACAGTCAGTGGTGGAGCCTGAATATAGACAAACAGCTAAGAACAGCTATAAGTAAAATGCTCAAGAATGATCATTGCTACTCACATACTATGCATTTCGTATGATTCATCAATACTCTTATGTTCATTTATTTTTTCTTATTATTGTTTTCAGCCAATCAGCTTCCTGATTGGCTGGGAAGCAGATTCCATACTGATTGACTAGGAAGATGGCCAATCAACTTTGAGCTGACCAAACAGCATGGAGCCGGTTACCCGAGCAATCAAGAAGCCGGGCGGCGGATAATGGAACGCCGCCCGGCTTCCTGTTTGCCTGGGAAACCGGCTCCATGCTAGCGGAAGTACTGGTATCGGTACTCAGTATTAGCGAGTACTGAAATATCGGTTCTCATACCCGATACCGAAAAACCGTTATCGGTGCATCCCTAGCTGAGACCTTCTATACCTCATACGTTTACAACCACTGATTAAAAGTGTATGTCAAGCCATAAAACATTATATATATTAAGTAATATGTGGCAAATATACATTAGATGCAATGTCGGTAATTTGCTCTTATGTCTGTTTTATAAACATTTGATCCAGATTATGTTTGGAAATAACTGTGCCCAGTTCTGAGAAAGTAGGAAACTGTGAGATGTGTCAGTTATGGGCAGTGTCACAGTAATGGTGTTATCTTAAGGGCACAAGGTATTATGTACTTAAAGGAGTTGTAAAGTCCCAGTATTTACTATGCTCTTATAGCTTCAGCATTGTAATAGGAATACATAGTAGAGTTGTTTTTGATAATGCAATGAAAGCTTACTTGAAAAAATACATTTTATGTAGTGAGTGCTGCCTTCTGTCTGTCCATCACTTTTAACACTTCCCGTATTCCAAGTGTGCTTTGCATCCCTTTTCCTGCTGCTTGATGTTCTGCAATCATGATTTCTCATGACTACATATCCCATCATGCATTTCTTCCATCAAGCAAAGATAATATTACATTGCTCAGACGTTGAGTTGTAGTTCAGAAGGCAGGCTTTGAGAGAGCTATGATACAAGGAAGTGCAAATTCGCAGGGCTGAGTGAAATTGTCAGTGATTTACAAGCTTCTAGATCGATATGGTTAATAGGAGTGTAAAAAAACATATGGAAATTCAATATAGAAATACATATTTATTTGTAGTTTTTGACCATAGACACCCATTACATGTATATAACTGATTTTATTGTGATTTTAACGTGATGCAATAATAAAGATTATATCTCTTACATTTTATATAAAAGTACCATGTAAGAATTAAGAATCCATCTACAGTACCACATTTGAAGCCCGATTTTTGGCTTATTAAAATATCCTGTATGACAAAACATTGTCAACAGGACAGGAAGAGAGGGTAAATCTCTCTTAAGCTGGCCATACACTCTGGGATTTTCGCTCTGGAGTTTTCGTTGCTGCCAAGAACCCTTGTTTAATTCTAGCTCAAATAGCCCATCAAGCACAGACCATGTCGATTTCGATAATTGTTCGTTAGCAATACTAACTCACCAAATTTCATCGATCAACAGAATGGATTTTCGTTTGCGCATATGCAGGCTTCATGTTGTGATTTTTTTCGTACGAAAACACCACTAATCCATCCCTGGTTCATATCCTGGTCAGGGCATCATCTGCAAGGAGTTTGCATGTTCTCCCTGTGCTTGTGTTGGTTTCCTTTGGGTACTCTGGTTTCCTCCCACACTCTAAAGACATGCTGGAAGGTTAATTGGCCCTATGCATGTACAATAGGGACTTTAGATTGTAAGCTCTTTGAGGGCAGAGACTGGTGTAAATGTGCAGTATGTTAAGTGCTGTGTAAATTGTTGGTGCTATATAAATACCTATATTAAATAAATACTGATAGCCACGTCCCCTGCAACATTTTTTCATCCCACTGCAGTTCAAGCAGGCACAGCCTTCACAAGAGTGGCAATTCTGCTTTGAATTCAGAAACAGTGCAGCATTGTTGCCACACCATCACGGGATCCTACATTAGGTGGACTTCACTGACAGGATTAACAAGTATTTGATGGACTTTGCAAGAGAAAACTGCAGATGCACTTATAATTAAGTTCTGCAGCACATATTTGAATGGGAGGCCATAGTTCTAAAAAGTTTAAAAAAATTAAAAGCTTTGGGAAGAGCAGAAAAAAAATCACCTGCTTAAGCACTCTCCTCCTATCTATTAGTGTTCTCCACATCTTTATAAAGAGAACACACGGCAGGACATTGAAGGTGCTGGCACAATGTGGAGTGTTTCCAGTGTTGTCCTGCGGTTGGTGATGAGGAGATATTGCTCTCCTTTATAAATCAGCCCTCAAGCATTAGACAATCATCATACACAAGATACTCCCACAGGCAGCCAACCTGGACTGCTAATACTGTCCCATCTTTTGCCTGTAGTGCCCATAGTCAGTTTACTAATGTTGTAATCAGGGTATTTCCCTTTAAAGATCACAATAAGTTGTAACCCTGGCAGAAAAAGTGCGGTTAGTTGACTTTATGGAATTGACTACTATTTGTGAGATGATGATGCAAAAATGAAACAAGAGCGCTGTACTCACAGCCACGGGAGATGCAGGTTATGTAAAGGAATTCCCACACTGTAGAAATGCTGCATATTTATTGGACAGATGTAAACTATATAACATATTACCTTGGTATTTGCCTATTGCACTTTCTGTGGAATGATATTGTCTATGCAGAAAAGGCTAGGCTGCTTATAGAGTCTAAACTGTGTGACCATTAAAGAGAACCTGTCATACGAGAAACATAGAAAATGCAATTTCTGACTTCTTGGAATTATGGAGGTAGCTGTACCTGTCTGTGGGTTTTCTGTACACAGAGGAACAGAGTGAGCCATTGCTGACCGTTATGGTGCAATCCAGAAAAAACACACTGTGTACTGAGAAATTCATTTTAAATTTCATGGATGGATGGAATGAATTTAATGATTCATGGAAGTTTAAAAGGCTTTCTTCTCCTTCTGTCCATATTATAAAAATATCGTCAATATAACGATAATATTTCAATGGTTTATGAGGGTGAATGGCTAGGAATCTGTCAGGGCCGACTCCTAGTCAGGGCCGGCGCTAGCGCAAGGCAACATGGGCACTTGCCTTACGGCGCCAGGGAGCAGGGCGGAAAATAGGCAGTGACAGTCGCCCGATCGAGACCAGTGTGTGGGCTGCCGCTGCGGGCGGGCGGCATCTGATGGACGAGTCCCCGCCGGCCGCAGCGGAGCTGACCTGTGCAGTCTCACGTCGGTCTCAGTGACAGTCTCACTGTCCCTGGCTACGTCCTCCTACGTCAGTGAGTGACGTACTGCGGCTTCTCCTTGCCCTCCGCTTCCTCTCCGACATGCTTCTCAGCGTACGACGTCGCTAAGATGCGACTCGTAGTGCAGGCCGTGGCGTAGTGCAGGCGGGTGCGCGCTTCTCGTTTAGCGATGGGAAGAGAGCCTGCAGTACGTCAACTTACTGAATGCGGGGGATCACCAAGCCGGGACCTAGGCACCTCTAGTTACCATGGTAACGACCTGCTGCTGTATTAGGGGAGAAGTAGAGCAGTTACCCAAAGCAACCACTCAGGTTTTTTTTTAAGCTGGATTGGTTGTTGAACACTTATCTGACTTTTGGTCCGTGTTTTGTCCATGAGCTTCACAGAGTGTTTTTGTACCTTCGCCTGAGTTGGCAAAAATCCTTGCACCGGCCCTGCTCCTAGTTATCCGGTACCCATGGGGATTGGTAGATGCTGGATAACTGTAGTTTCTGGTTGCTTGAGAGTCACTATTAACTCTCAAGCAACAACCCCCGCCCCATTCATCTGCTGGCTAGATTCTGTTATTGGCTATTTCAGATTGCCATAGCCAATAGCAGGCTGGCTATTGCACATGCCCACTGCCCGTTGTTTACATTCACCTGCCAGCTGAGAATTCTAGCACATGGCCGCAGCAAGATGTAAACAGAGAATTTCGTTAGCAACTATATACATTTAGCCTTTTTAGTGTGCACATGTCTATTAAGCAACTGGAAAACAATTTTTAGGACATTTTGACCATAGACACATAGGTCAGATGTTCAAGTTGCTTTAATTCTAAGAAAAGTTCAAAATCAAGAAGCAGCACCACCCAGAACAGGGGGAACCTTCTCCCTCCCTGGTGCAGTCATGGTATGTAGTAAGCCAAGCTGAAAGGTCATGCTTCCTCTATCCACTAACTTCAACTTTCTCTGTATATTTCTAAGAAACACACACAGGGAATTACTTCTGTCACACTCCACCCTCAAACCGAAATTCCTTTTCAGTGGAATATTAGGTACATTAGAAATAATTTTCCAGTTCTTAAAGTACGGTGTACCAGCTCTGCTTTCCTATTCATCTCTATAAATCTCGTAGTTGTGCCTGTATACAAGGGTACAGGCACTTGGAGGAACATCAGATGTGAACACTGCCTGGTAAAGCAAGGAGTTGGGCAGAGTAAAGGGGGCAGAGCTGCATTTAAAGTCTGAATTTGGGCATAATAGATAAGGGGCGGGGGTGTAGAACCCATAGAGGGTTTATTATACAAGCCCCTAAAAGAGTCTGTCAGAATTCTTTCATTAACACTATTGTCAAGGATCGAGCCTATGGCAACTCGCTAACCAGGGCAAGATCCTTGTTTGATGGGGGAGGCTTGAGGGCAAACTTTGCTTTGGGAATGTAAAACAGATATCACAGCCTGCAATACCACCAATCCCCACTGGAGGGAGACTCACCAGAATCTACCTGACCGGACACACACAGACAGATACAAATCTGGCATACAATTTGATGCATCCTAAGGTTTGTGGTGGAGCGAGGTGATTCTCACAAGCTTCTAAGATTCCGTGAGCTGTCTTGTGAGCTGGAATCCTGGCTCACTTTAACTTGCCCATTGCCCATAAGCATTCACACACACCAGGCACAAGATTTAGGATACCTTGCCACCACCTGCACTTTGTCAGCTGACTGGTCTGCTATGCAACTATTCTTAAGGTGGCCACACACTCTACAACCATCGCAAGACTTTAGTCTTGCGATGGTTGTACAGGGATTAAAAAAACGTACGATCTGCCTATCTTGGACAGGCAGATCGCACTCTCGATCATCGCAAGCCCGCCCCCCTGAGGGGCGGGCTTCCGATGACCGCAATGCTGAACGGGCAGTGTGCGCGTGCGCACACCGGCCCGTTCGGCATTTGTCTTCCGAGCACCGTTCTAACCAGCCGAGAATCGTACGATTCCCGGCTGGTTTTCGAACATGCTGGTTCAACAGAAGACGTGCGACCGTACAGTAGAAACGGTTGCACGTCTCCGTTCACACTGCTCGATTATCGTACGAAAAACCGATCGCAAACGATTATCGTACGATAATCATGCAGTGTATGGGCACCTTTATCCAGATCCTTCTCTAGCAGAAACCATAGCTTACACACACTGACACTAATCTGCATGTAATCAACAGCAAACTTATAACATACTTACAGGATGCAGGCACTAGCAATATAATGCAACAATCTCTCTAGGAGTATGAATTCTTAGCTTAGTACACTCAGGCCACTTTTTAATATTTTAATGACCCTATGCAGGCAGTGCATAGAAATAGGTAAAAAAGTTAAACTTTATTTAAAAAGCTGACAGGCAGACCGGATTGGACCTCCCGGTTGAAAGGGGCCATAGGCTGACCGGCATAGTTCATTTTAGTTTTTTGTTTTTTTTACAGTAAACATCATTAAACATTAGTGTGTATGAATGGAAGAGGGCTATATAAAAACATGATATGCTTCACATGGGCTATGAAAAGCTTGAACTTAGAAAAAGAAAATCCCCTGTTGTCACTGAATTTGATTACCCTTGCAGCTTTTGCAAGTCAGTAAAGCTAATGCTCATTACAAATCAGGGAAACAAGTGAAAATTGCAATTTATTTTGGTGCAAATGCGTCATTACATATCCATACAAAATGTAAAGGACTATATTAATGATATCTATATCTATATATATCTATATATATATATATTGATATATATACATATATCTATATATATATATATATAATTTTTATTTTTGTATGTGTGTGTTCTGGCTGCTAAGTAGTGCTTTGGAGGTAGCAGCCGGTCATACAAGGACAGGACTCATTCATACATACACCAGCTGGTAACATGGCACAGAGTCAGTACCGTTATATATGCAGTGATACATTTGTTCGCCGGAGCTGCTGTGTAAAATGCAGACAAGATGGGTGGTGCTGATGTCTCTTTCTCTTCTAATGTATGATCAAGGATGCAGCAAGTATTAAAGTCTGAAATCTGTCATCCAAATGTATACAGGAGTAATGCTTCCAATATCTCAGAGGAAACCCCAGACAGACAATGGATTGCTCAGACTTTTCTGACAGATCGTTTAATAAAACTTCAGAAACTAAGGACAAAGTCAATGCTTGAGTAGAACATACAGTAGTGATTTAAAGTATAAACAATTCATTCCTCACTGATCCAGCACTCTTAGCTTCTGGTTCAATGTAGGATATCATGACCTTAAAGGGAAAGTATACTTCAGCTTCAGACAGAGTTTATGTCCTCATAAACGGCCACTAAAATAAAGCGCCTGTAGCGAATGTTTAAATGATAACATTCCATATTTGGAAATAATTATTTTCTTTTACTTATCATATCAAGGAAGTCTCACCTTTATACAGGATGGGTGTACTGTTTTTATAGCCTTTACAGCTTTTTTTACTTCTGTTACAGTTGCTATTTATAAGTAACATACAGGGTACCTACACCCACAAAGGAAGCCTTGGGGCTTGCGCACACCAAATGCAGACCAGATCTGCATGAGTTTCTGCACACAGTGCTGTGGGTTCTGCTGCGTTTTTTGCCATGCATTTGATGCTTTCCAGGCTGTTTTTGTAAAAATAAAATATATATATTTTTTTAGCCTAAAATGGGCTTTCAGTGCATTTGCATGCTTTTTGATGCGTTTGCATGCGTTCCAGAGCAGGTAAAATAGGTCTTGCTGCAGTTTTTTTGCATGCTCTGGAACTGAATGCTGCAGTGTGAACTAGAGCCCAAAATACCATTGGAATACATTGGACGCAGTTTTGACCCGTTCTGTAACTGCTCTGCTCCTGGAACGCACTTGGTGTGAACAAGCCTTTAGAGAAAAAAAACTAAACTTACTCAAAATGAAAATGACTGCATTATAGACAGTATGAATATTCCCTGCTACATGGACTATTTCTGTCCAACAGATCCGGCACATTTCCTAATGATGCATCTTCTGGAATAGTAGCAAATACCCAGAGTGATACCCATACCCAGTACTAAATCTTATGCGTGTGCAGTTGCGCAGGGCACCCAGGAAGCTGGAAGTACACCAGCAATGCAATACTACACGTGCCCTCTAGTCTGAAATGAAATTTGAATACAATAATAAGATTATATGGTTTAAAGCGGACCCTGCTTGAAATTGTTAGGCCTACTTATCTGGGAACCCCATTCCCCAAATATAAAACTCTAAGGGGTCTTTAACCTATCCGGTTAATTGAACACAGCTATCGAGTTAAGGCAACGTTTTGTAACATCTACCGTATCCAGCCGAGGTAACATCTATACCTCCTGATATCTGTGTTCTTCTCCAACCCAATCATCAGAATTTCAGCTTCAACTTACCTACTTTTCTTTGAAATCCATTGTGAAAACATCGTGGCATCGAAACAAGGATATCCCGGGTCTGTGAGTTATATATATATATATATAAAATAATATCTTTTCTCATATCTATTGTGTCATCCCACCCTCTTGATTCTCAGAGGCACTGTGTCCACATGTCCACATGATACGCTTTCTCCGTGGCTACAACTCCGATACCTTTTGTGTCCTTTAGTTCATACAAAGGCAACTATTGTGAAACTTAGCATACATCGGCATTTACCTTATGGACAGCGCCTTGTTTGTCTCCATACCAAAAAATATCCAAATACATCTGGCTTTTTAAATGGCATGTCTCCTAATTGTCAAAAACATTTTTTTTCATTAACCCACTCACCTACTCATGAGTTTTCTGGGCGGTTTGCAGTCATATATTTTTGTGTGTGTATATATGTATCTGTCTATTGTGAGTGTATATTTATCTAATTGTCTGATTAATGTATTTTTCTGATTTTTGTGTACGTAGTCTTAGAGATATCGATTTTAATGAATAAATAATATATACCTTTTTCACCATTTAAATTGGTATGTAGTTTTTCTAAAGAATGGTGGGATCCCCTTTCCCTGGGGAAAACTTCTTCTTTTAAATAAGGGGTCTATTCACAAAGCTGCAGAAGGATCCAGCCGTAGCTTCGGCTGATCCTTCGGCTAGCTTCGGCCCCAGGACCCCTTCGGTTCAGTAGAACCGAAGGGCTGCTGTACGAGCTATTCACTATTGTGGCCGAGTGGCTCAGTCGAGCCGAAGGCATATGCCTCGGCTTGACTAAGCCGTGGTGAAAGGCGAAGCTGGCCAAAACGTCCGGCCGACAGCCTACTAATGACAGCTGGACGGAGCCAGCCGCCATCTCACGGCTGGCTCCGGCCACTTGCAGAGACAGATCAGCGTCCCCTGGTTACCAGCGAGTAGCCTGCCGGAGGTTCGGCTCAGCCGATCCAGATGTTGGATCGGCTGAGTCGAACTCCTTCTGCACTTCGGGTCGGCCAAACATGCCGACCCGAAGCCAGCCACAGCAAGCTGATGTACGGCTGCTTTCAGTCGATGTACGGCTGAAATCAGCCGTACAAGCCTGAAGTGAATAGCTGAACAGCGTTCGGCTCACTTCGGGTCGGTTATTCACACGGCTGCCCTCGGCAGCTTTGTGAATAACTCCCTAAGTAAAAGTTTAAAAGAAAATCTTTTGAAGCAAAAAATAAAAAAATCCTTTCTTTGGACCCCAGCCTACAGCTGCCTCCTAAATGTGCTGATGAAATCACTGTGTCTTATTACTGGGTACCAAATTCTACCAGAATGTTCTCCTTAAAGTGACACTAAACTCAGGAGTTGAATCTTAAAAATGCATTCAAGTATCACTCAGCTGTAGATCCTCAAATCCTCTCTAAATAGATGCTGACACTGTCATTGCTTCTGGAGGGTGGCTACTTCTATTCCCCATGGTCCCTGTGTGTGTTGTAAAGTAGTCACCACTTCAAGCTAACTTCTGTGATGGACTAAAATCTCAATACAAATTAGTAAACTAAACAAGAGATTGTAGTCCATCACAGAAGCGAGATTGGGGCGGTGACTACTTTGCAACACATGCAGGGATCATGGGGAAGAAAAGTAGTCACCCTCCAGAAGGAAGGGCAGTGCCAGCACCAATTCAGAGATGATTTGAGGATCTACAGTTGAGCAGTAAACAAATACATTTTTGTTAATAGGGTACTTGAATGCATTTTTAAGATTTAACTCCTGAGTTTAGTGGCACTTTAAATTGTGGGATTTCAAGTACCCTGCTTTCCCACGAGGCAGCTGTGAGGTACTGTCTACCATTTTGTTTTGTAGTAAATGTTATGCTGTTAAGAAGGAGGATAAGGAAAGTAGGCACTCTGTTTTTGTTTTCTTCGGTTTTGAAGGTTTTAAAGTAATTTGAAAATCCCAAAATACCCTAATCCAACTTGCCATACAATCAAGCCCAAACTATGCACCCATAGCTTACATAATCCTGATCGAGCCGTTCCTTTTTTCTAATGTCCCTGAAAAGCTTGACTTAGCTTTAACTAGCCAAAAATAGTCAGGTGCTATGATAGAGAAACGTGTGACCCTGAAAAAGCCCATGATCCCTTGCTCTGATTGGGCAATCATGAATGTCAATGAGATCTACTCATTCTCTTGGGACAGAGGTGTTGCATGTAACCCTTCCAACATTCCTGCACCTGTACACTGAAAGTGTGAAAGAGCCTGGTGTACTTCAGTAGCATTAGGCGGGGGTTTGAGAGGGGGTGCCTTATATATATCCTTATATTAAATACACTTCCTGTCCCAACAGAAACAACAGGAAGTCCCTCTAAAATGAGTGGAAATTGTCTATAAAATCTTCCTAATTTTCGGTGATAACAGTCACCAGGACATTTGAAGAGGGTGAATTTCCCCAGTAAAGAATTAGACAGCATTAAAAGCCTGATAGAGATTTTAAACATTCTCTAGTTTATCCAAAACTTTTTATGTACATTATAAACAAAGTTGCAGCTGTAGCTTTACCAATGATTTAGCATTCTTCAGCAGATAGTTCTAGGAGTCTATTGGGCTAAGCTCTGCAAATACTAATTAAATACCTTCTCAGGACTTCTCCAGAGCCCCTCTCATCCTCTAGAACTCACTATCACAACCTGGCTAGCTCCTACTCTGGTGATCCCTGAAAACTCATCTCTTCATAGAAGCCTGTTTCACCTCCTCTTAAAAACTGTATGTCTACTCCTTCAATCATCTCATCCCTCACAGTTATGACTTTTTGTATCATTTGCCCTTGTCAATTTGAGATTGTAAGCTCTCATGAGTAGGGTCCTTCCAATCCACATGTATGGAAATGTATTGTAACTGTACTATCTCCGCATATTAACAAGCGCTGCACAAACTGTTGGGACTATATAAACCTTGTATAATAACAATAATTATAATACCTACTTATGTCTGCTAAACTTGTTAATTACATACTGAATATGATGCTTTTCACACTAGAATGTACATGTTAACATTAAAAAAACTTGTGCAGTTTGAGTCAGGTCATACATGTAAAAAGCATAACTGTTACCATGTCCCCACTGGATATACTAAGCTCTTGTGTTGACAGGCAATGATAGCCATGCAGCCTGTCCTATTCCTGGTCCAGACAGACACATAAACCTTTCTCAAAATAACAGCTGTTCAAACAGATTTAAGTAATAAAGTAAAACATGATAGATTGGAACATGTTAACATTTTATATGCCCATGTTGACTCAATTAATTAAAAAAAGTGCTTTTTGTGGGGTCATAAAAATAATTGACCATTCCACAATTGACATTTGTGCTCATGCTGAGCAGTCTAAACTGTAATAATCACCATATATAGTGTACATTAATTATTGGTAAATAGGACAGGGTGAAGGATGAAGACAACTTTAAATATGTCTAAAATGCCTTACTAGAGGGAAGAAAAATCAAGAGAAATGAATAGTTCTGGAAAAGTATTGACACAGTTACTTTAATTACAGACAGTGTTCAGGGTTTTAGGAACGTTCTAAAAGTGACAGGGTTAGCACTGTATTGGTGGTCCACAGTAAACATCTACAAGCCCTCACCCATCCTCCTTTATTGTTTTTTTCTTCTAAAAGAGAGCACGAGTAAGTATAAAGATCACCAAGAGATTATATTGTGTCAAGTTATGTGCACATTTAACACTACTTTTCTGAGAGTTCCTTTACACTGGAGGAAATGCTTCACAAAACGCCCCGAAGTTACAAGTAACTTTCTAATTGTTGATGGGGATAATGGACCAACATAGACTGCTTGAGAAGGTGTTCAATTTCTTTTAGAGGTCCAACTTTTTAAAGAATATTACGAACAAACATAGAGCTGCACACCACTTTTTCCTCTGCATTCAAAACTATTGTAAAAATGGCACAGGAACGCTCTACCTGTTGCTTCAGCTGACCCCTACAGGGGTTTACCCATACAGTTTAACTGGTCGGTTAAGCCCCTTTAGAAGAAGAAATGTGTCTCTCTCTCAAAAAGAAAAACAAAATGCCTTTACATACACTCTACCCTAATCACAAAAAAAAAAATCTTAATTCTTACACACACACACACCCTCCCCCTCCTCACGCACACACGCGCACATGCGCTTAGCCTTTAATGTAACCTAAAAGCAAAGCTAAAATACTGGACAAAGTAACAGGATCGCTTTATTGGAGGCCCCAATGACAAGCTGTACTCACCTATCCCGCACTCCCTGAGAAATCACTGGTACTTGTAGGTATAGTAAAATATACCTACATATTTTGGTGGTAGGCAACTTTCCTTGACTCCCACCTAGCAATACTGAGTGCCTGTGGAGTGAAATAAAAACTAGTCAATATGTTTTTTTTGCATGTGTCCCAGTGCGGGAAATTTTTATCTGCATCATGTCTTGGAGGCACAGCAGGAAGCGAGAAGAAAATTCTGCAAAGTACTCTTATTTGTCAAGTGTCCCAACTGGAAGATTGCCCCTCTATTTATCTTATGATGTTTGTACCAAGTTGCACTGCGCTAACAAAAAAAATCATCCCCTAATACCATCTATTGCAATAACAATATACGTTGTACATACAATCCAATATGCTATTAATCTTTTATGATGAAAACTTTTTGGATTTTCCCTCATTTTCAGCCCCAGTGACTATGGTTAACAGACTAAATAGTAAGGGGGAATCTTCCCAGCAGGGCCACAGAAGGGAATAAAAACCTGACAGGCATTCTAACCCTTCCCTACACTATCCAAAACGGGAAAAAATAAAACAAATTGGCTTAAGATACACATTAACAATCACTGTTACCGAAACCCTAGCACATAGGGCATGATTTATGAATAATCCACACAGTCATATGCTGTGCAAATGCAATTTGCACGGCATTCCTGCCACTAGATGGAGCCAAAGAGCATGGGAATGCTTGGCATTAACCCAGCGTATGGCTAGGCGGATGATTTATAAATCATCCCCTTAAAGTGGAACTAAAGTTTTGCAACAAAAAAGATCTCTCAGAGTGTTTTGCAGAAGAGACATGAACACTCTTTTGCCAAAAAAGCTTTTTTCTGGTTCCTGTGGATTTTCTGTCTTCTTTATACACTGCACACAAGGCGAGAAATAAAGCCAAGTGTTGGGAACTTCTGTGCACATATGCAGGAGTTACATCATCAGTGGTTGTCTAATGGGCAAGGAGGAGCGTCATGGGACCCAGAAGAAACAATGGCACAGATGGTGGCAGCAGATGAATTAGCACTTTGGCAGGTACGTGTGGCATAATGTACCAGTACACTGTACTTGCACATTATGGTGAGAGCCCACCCAGCATGAGTTTCTGTACCTTTAAGGAGGTGGGGCGTCCTCCTGACAGGCCTGCACCCAATTTGATATCTTCTGCCCCCATGTGCTCCAAGATGGAGACTCTCATAGTTTAGAGTTAGGACCGCACTATAAGAGGTGCCTTGGCGCGGCAGTGCGGCTTACACATCCTTTGCAGAAGACGTGTATCCAAACCTCTGTCATTGTCCTTAGTGGTGAGACAAGTTGTTTTACATGCTGGTTTGTGAGTGTGCCATGATGCCTTTCTACTGTTCTACTGTTCAAAGCCCATTTTGTGTGCACCTTACTGTATAACTGGTAACAAATTGTTGAGTGCGTTTGTCGTTTGTTTTGCTTTACCGATTTGGTGCAGCGACGCCTGGGGTTTCTCAGCTGCCAATGGGATGTGCGGGATCCCTTGTGTGTTTCTGTACCTTTAAGGAGGTGGAGCGTCCTCCTGATAGGCCTGCACCCAATTTGATATCTTCTGCCCCCAGGTGCTCCAAGATGGAGACTCTCATAGTTTAGAGTTAGGACCGCACTATAAGAGGTGCCTTGGCGCGGCAGTGCGGCTTACACATCCTTTGCAGAAGACGTGTATCCAAACCTCTGTCATTGTCCTTAGTGGTGAGACAAGTTGTTTTACATGCTGGTTTGTGAGTGTGCCATGATGCCTTTCTACTGTCCCACCCAGCATGATGAACACTTAAAAGAGAACTATGGGGTAAGTGTTTTTCCCCATAGTTCTCTTAAGGGTTACGGGAGGACATATACTAGCGTTCTCCCGTGACCCAAAGCTCAGTATATCGCGACCTGCAGCTCGCGGTATACTGAGACCACCGCAGTCGGGACGGATCCCGACATTACTGTCAAGATCCACCCAGCTGCATGAGTGACAGCTGGCTCTGCCTATCTAGAGGCAGAGCCAGCTGTACCCGCCCCTCCACTGTCCGTTCCTCCAGTCAGCGCTGGATGATCGAAGCGGGGAGGGGTCCCTGCAGGGAGCCTTGACTGACAGTCACCGCTCTCTGCAGGGAGATGATCGAGAAGTGAGCGGTCGACGGTATCTGTTCGCTCACTTCACGATCTATTGAGCTGACGTGTGACAGTTTCATTGTCACACGTCGGCTCGAACTATGAGGGTGAGTGATTTTCACTCACCTCATAGTTCTCATTTAAGTCATGTTCCCTGAAACACTAACTAGCCCAACCCACCTAATACAGCTCCTGAAGCAGTATAAGACCCCATTCACACAGAGCTACAACAAAATAAGCACTTTTTCATAGCATATTTGAGCAGAACCACTTTGAGCTACATCAAACTTCTTTGAGCTACAGTGCACATTTTGACGTGCTATATAGCGCGTCTTTTAGCATTTTACCACGGAGACTTTGCAGCTGCCACATTGGGCAATATCCAACCAAAAGCAGTCTTTGATGTGACATAATTCCTTTTCCTGTGTCCTGCTTCTGTGGAGAGTGTAATTTCTGGGCAAAAGTGACACTTGTGTAGCGCGACATCACGCTACAATGTTGCACAAAAACGCCGGTAATGAGCAACATTGAGCTAAACCATTGAAGTCTATTGGGACCATGAAGCACGGATTCAGCCCCAAAATAGCTCAGGTTCGAGCTACAAGGTTCAGCTAGAAGCTACAGGCAACATTGAGCTTCAAGATGCGAACATCTCAATTGAAATGAATTGGAAGAGCTACACTGAGCTTCATAGTTGAGCGATTTCTGAGCGGAAAACGCGCTACAAAACGCTCAGTGTGAATGGGGTCTGAGATACCAGCGTTAAACACAACTGCTCAGCTTAACAAGGAGGGGGTGGGGGTTCTGGAATGGTCCTGGAAATCTATAAAAGTGCATTTCTTTCTGCCATATAAATGAATTGACCATAATAAAGCCATTAAAATAATTTGCCAATTTCAGTTAAAATCATAATATAATTTGCTATCTCCAGCAGTTCAGTTAAAATAAACAGAATAGTCAAACCGATATGCCAACTGAATATGCATTTTCCCGCCTACTGCTATTTCAAATTGTTTTGATTTAAAATGAGGACCTGGATGGCAATACACATGAAATATAAGCAGCTGACATCACTCTATGCCTAGAGCTTATACAGCACATACTACCAGCCAACATATAAACACTAGTCAAGCTCCTGGACTATATCAATGTGTACAACCGTCCAGTTATTCCAGGCACATTTTTTAAATGTATATAGCATGGCCATTGACTGGTGTCTCACGGTGGGCTGACCTAATGTCAGAAATAGATCTAAGTTGTATCTGTTCTACAATAAAAAAAAAGTCACTTAACACTCATGGTATTTGTTTATTTATTAGGGGCATTTATAAAGTGCCAACAATTTACGCAGTGCTTTACATATTGTACATTGACAGCACTGGGAGGGATTTGAGAAATGAAGTGGTAGGTCAAGTGAGTGAATTTGCTTTGCTGGGCTGAAAGAGCAGGCTGGAAAGGAAGCTATACTTTTACCTACAGTTCTATGTATAAAGATATCTCTCTCCCCAGGGGCATTATTGCATTTTTAGACTTAGTACTGATAACTACCTCATACTACCTATGCACATAAATGTTATCTATTGTAACTTTGTAATTAAAGGTTTGGTTCCTCTTTAATGTGTGATATCATCAGAGCTTTACATGTATATACATCAAAAGACATTACTCCTTTAAACTCAATATTTCTTGTTTTGTTTACTCACATCTTTATTTGCAGTTCAATTAGAGTAATTACAAAGGACTGAACAAACACATCCACTCTACACAAAAATGGAGCATGCAGTTAAAATTTTGTTGAGAGTACAAGTTTAAACAGAAAGGCAGACAATTTACTGTAAGGCCCATTTACTCCTCTCTAGTAATATTTAAGGAGATCCAGATTTTTACTTTTGAAATAAACACAGAAACTGGTGGGCATTGAAGAGACTACTGTATACACAAGGGGTAACATGCAGCTCTGCAGTGATATAATGTAAACCACATTTCCACAAGTGGAACACACACTTATCTGCCTGGCTCAAGGTTAAATTAGCATAATATGTGATGTGTCACCAAACCTGTAAATAAAATGTACTTATCTACTTACTAGCTCCTGTTTCTGCTCCTCTTCTCCCAAACTCTGCACTACACTACAGGCCTGCGTCAAATTAAAGAGGAACTTTACCCACCAATTTAATGTATCCCAAAACAGTTACTTTTAAGGCATGCAAAAAAAAAAAGTTACCTGGAAAAGGCCAGAATAGGAGTCCACTTGACTTTCTAATTGGCATGTTTGCTCCAGGTTGGTGACTCAAGAAATATCAAAGCCAAGACACTTGTATTTTTAGAAGGAGGTCAACAACACAGCATTGAGTGCTGTGGTTCCTCTAACTGACCCCTACATCACTCATGTGAACAGTAGTGACATAGATGTTGGCGGGAGGAACCAAAGCATTCAGCGGGAAACACGCTATCCGACACACCTGAGAATGTTGGATAGCTCATGAAGAGAGTAAAGTTTCAACATACTGCTAGTCGGAAAGTTGAGGCCTCTTCTTTAACAGGGTGCTAAAGTAGATCACTTATTTACACCTGGTAACAGGGTCTCTTTAAAGAGCCATAATCTGTTTCGTAATCTTTTTTCAATTGACTTTTATTTATAAAGGCCCTCAAGAACCGACAAAATAATGTGAATGTAGTTAATGAATGATCCATGCAGTTATGAATCAGATTCATTGGTGACTTTTTGGTGACATTTGTAGCAGCTTTGTTCTGTTTTTTTGTTGTTGTTTTTTATATAAATTGCATTGGCAACATGTTCACCTCAAGCACTTTGACAAGGTCCACTGAAATAAACATAAGCACATGAAAAGTGCATATAAAGCACATTTAGTGCAGAGCACTGTAACTAGAAATACAACCTTGGTTACAAGCCACATAGGATAAATCACGACAAAGAATATACATGCTTTACTGTAAAAATGTATAATAAAGTCACATTTTAATGCACTATAAAAACAATGCACACACAAAATACATAACAAGATGAGTAAATCAAGCCCCGATGCGCATTATTTCCGGAGGCTTAGCTTCCCATTCTATAGCTAACTACCTAATAGTAATTTTTTCCTTCATTCTGATTCTAGCAGTAACATTTTTAATGTGTCACGTCTACATTTAGCACAGAGAACAGCTCAGTATTCCCTTGGTGATCAAAGAATCTCAGACTGCACATTTCCACATGTGTCTGGGCAAATGCTGACTAACTCCTCGTCCTCTGCAAGTTTTCTCACTCCCCCATAATGGCTGATTTGCCCAGAGAGGTCACAGAGGAGGTGGTGACAGTGGTGAAGGGAGAGGGGGACAGGACATTTGCTATCATGTTCCTTTGTCTTAGACCACACAAGTTTACAAAAAAAAACCCATCATAAAGCTAAAAGGCTGATAAGGAGTTATCCCTTTCTAAATGGTCTTGCTGAGAATGTCGTACTGTTACAATTACCACAGGAAGTGGTCAGTTTCTATAAAATATGTTCACCCATGACGGCTTTTCCTGTCAGTATAATGCTGGCCATACATGTAGAAAATGTTAGATAACTATTTTCAACCAGTGTTTGATTGCTAATAGGCCCTCCTTACCATCTTTTCTAGAATTTTATTGTAAGTGTAATGTCTTCCTTATATTGTAATGCGCTGCAGAAACTGTTGGCACTATATAAATCCTGAATAATAATAATAATAATAATAATAATACAAGGTTGTTGGAAGAATGAATGCAATCTACCATTAACAAATTAGATCAACTGGCAAACTTCGATCACCGTTAAACCATGTTAAACCATTAATGTATTAGATCAAACGACAATGTTCAATCACCATTAAACCATGAATTAGTTGGGGGAACCGGCAAGCTTTGATCACCATTATACCATTACCGGATTAGATAAAATAACAGATACACATAATTTCTTACATTTTAGACTGGGTTGCCTTGAGATTTTGCATACCTTTAAAGGGCGCCATGTCAAAGAAAGGTTGAAAACCACTGACGTAGTTGTCAAGATCCGGATCTGAACCCAGGGCCTCTGCTGCGCCTGGTGGTGGCTCTACCTGCTGAGCCACTGTGAAACTTTGGATAGCTCTTTGCCTGGTCTCAAATCTAATCCTCAGGTAAACCTAGTTTCTGCTGAACTCCTTGCTCCTCCCTTGAACTTCCGATTTTAGCCATGCTTCTGCACTTCCTGTTTGTCAGATTATTGTGCTCCTGCCAATATCTTGCTTCCTGCTCCCTCTGTGATACAATCCTTTCATAATGCTACCCGTGTACTGACCTTTGGCTGCTGATTCACCAACTACTCTCATTGTCTTCTGCTTCATACCTGATACCTTTGGCTACTGACCTCGGCTTTATCCCTGACTACGCTTCTGCCTGCTCCTTTACTACTACTGTCTGCTTGTGTACCAAACTCGGCCTGTTATACCGCAAATTTGCCTGCTGTTTCAGCTACTGGACTCTGAGCCTGATTCCAGATCGTGACAGTAGTGAATAAAGCAGCTTTAGGGTTACAGAGTAGAATTGTACATGAGACAGACAGCTGGCTATTTAATGCTCTGTTGTTGTAATTTTCTAGCAGAAAATCCAATTTCCTCTGCCTCATAACTAAATTATGTGACGTCTTGGAGAAGTTTGATAACTGGAGTAGGAAAAAAACAGATATAAGATTATTGACTTTTTGCCTGTAAGAGAGAAAAAAAGGAAAGCATGCCTTTAACTGGAACACAGTGAGTTCTTTTACTGTATAATCTAGTACAATAATGCATAGTACTTTATGCATCCTCTTACTTCCAAAGGAAGTTTTATTATAAATTTAGCAAGAGGCGCTTTGGTGGAGCTGCTGCTATCTAATACATGTACAGACATTATTAGCTTCATGCATGAAACATCTGATTGTAGATATTTCCCTTCTTACAACCAATCACATTTTCCCTTTCCTGTTACCAGAGCAGAATATAGCATATAAGAGAGACAATGATTGGATGTAAACAGAGACTGTTCTTCAGCCACTTTATACAAAAAGCCTTATAGCTATCTTTACTTTGTATCAGTGATAGGTATAAAGATTGTGTTTCTCAGATGCTAGCGTCATAAAACAGTACACCCAGTTCTGTCCTTCTGGTTACTCCACACACGGGTGGGTTAATCAAGCAATCTAAAAACAGCCCCTTGCATTATTAGGATGTAAAGTAATGCAATGACATCATAACATTCCAGATCTGTGACACCACTGGCAGGAGGGAGAGGGGTCTCCCGTGAAATTAGGGGAGGGATCTCCTTCCTTGGGATCATTGCCAACTCTTACAGGAACGTCTGGATTGTGTCCACTTCTCTATTGCCAAAACCATGTGCAGCTCAAAAATAGCTAGTTTAGGACACAGTGAACTGAAGATTATAAAAGGACGCTGACAGGAAGAATTGTTGTGCTTTCGTCATATTTAATTAATGCCAGATTTTAATCTACTGTGCTTCAGTGCACACCGACAAACAGAAAGTACAGTGCCACCCCTTCCCCCATCTCACATACATGTGATGTCATGCAATAATAAACAGTCAGGATCAGAGCAGACATGCAACTAATTACAGAGTTACAAACCGACACATTTAGCTAATGCAATCCACAAATGGTGCTAAGAGGGTGTGACTATCTTCCAGTTTAACACACTTATCCTGTGACCTTCTTTAAGGGCTTGCTCTGCAATACTCAACCAGGGCTATTAAAGATGTTTGCACAGTGTTCACAATGTAGTGGCATTTGTTGCATGGTGTCCCATTGTTAATTAAGTCTCGTTGTCAAAGATTCCAACCTGAGATAGTTTTGGGGCAGTTTATGGCTCTAACACTGTGAGCAATTATGTTGCGCTTGGTAGTGAGCAATGTTCTTACTGTGTCATCACGCTATTTATATTCAAGTAAAAATAAAAAATTGATGGATAAATGAATACATTAGTGAATAAAGATTCATAAATGAGTGTAAAATATGTATAATAAATAAATAAATTATTATAATTAGTAAACTGTGTCTTAGGGGGGTCAACTATATTCTTTACCAACCGGTTTTTGATGTTGGGGGCTTTTCTATATATAATCTTTGGCTTTTTCTGGATCACTGGTCCTAGTATCCTATCCCTCATTAGGATAGGCCAGTGTTTTTGGAGGATCTGTTCGATTTCTTTATATTGAGTTGAAAAGTCTGTGATGAAAAGTAGAGGTTGCTCTTCTTTCTGTTTGAATACTTTGGGCTGTAGCATTTCTTCTCTGTCTAGTTTTTTTATCTTTTCTTTTATTATATCTCTTTTCAATGATGTTAGCCTGTTCTTCATAATCTTCTACCTGAGCGTTGCTCACATTGATCACGGTTATACACATTGTTGCAGCTGGTGTTTTCACATAGTTTTTCCAGCGCAACTAAATTGGTTAAAGTATGGCTCTAAAACGCCATTTGTATGTAGTACCAGATAGAGTAGCTACATTTCTTCCTAACTATGACAATTTAGGCTTTTGTTTGGCTTTCGTTTTATACATTTTGTTTGTTATAGAATAGGGCTGTTACTGATTAAAATTTTCGTGTTCGATTAATCAAATTTTTTTATAATCGATTATTATCAACGTCAATGGACTCCTCCCCCCTTCCCTTCGTTAGCCGACGGAGCCACTCGGGGACATCAACGTCACCGGACTCCTTCCCTTTGTTAGCCGACGGAGCCACTTGGGCCGGTGAGTTTGCCCAAGAAACTTTCTGCATGAGCGCCATCGACGTCACCAGACTCCTCCCCCCTTCCCCAAGTGGCTCCGTCGGCTAACGAAGGGAAGGAGTCCGGTGACGTCGATGTTCCTGAGTGGCTCCGTTGACGTCCGGTGACGTCGATGTCTGTGACGTCACCGGATCTCCGACAGGACTCCCGGAAGCCGGCGGAGAGGTGAGTATTTTCATTAGCGATCAAAAAAAATGTAATCGATCAAAAAGATTAACGATTAATCAAGAAATTAATTGTTAATTTGCACAGCCCTATTATAGAGATAAAGTGACCTCTGGAAACTGTGTCCAAAGCAAGGAATGCAGAGGACAAAGGGGTAATCACCAGTATTGCCTGCTGTCTCACTACAGCCGATCTTTCCTTATTTATCATGGCTTGTTTTGCACCGTGTCTCTGTGTGGAGGCAGTCATCGTTGTAGAGGCTGTAGACACAGGAGTGCCTAGACACATTCACATACCAGGAAGCATAGACACCTTCACAAACCAGGAAGCTGAGGCACCTTCACTTACCAGGAAGAGGCCTGACATTTTTCAGGAGAAATTCAGGGGTGCCACAATTAACATTTCTAAATGGTCCCATAACAAAGCAAATCTTTACTTTTGGAGTTCTGGTCCACCTTAATTTTTTTAAACCAGATAAATATTTGCCTGATGTTTTTATATTGATTCTTTGTTAAATTGCTGAATAGTGATGAGCTAATCACTATGAATTAAGCTCAACAAATCTGCATTTTGTGACAAAAGTCTATGGGAAGCTCTTACATTCTGGCTATTTTTGGGCTAATGGGCAAACTATTGTATAAAAAGGGCATATGAAGCTGGACACTGCCTAGGGGGACATTTAACCTCCCTGGCAGTCTGATTATCTCAGTATTTTTTTTTCTTTCTATTTTTTACTTTTGAATTTCCTGCCGGTTCCTCCCCGCTTTCGACGCTGGCACTCGCATGGAAGGAACCTGGAAGACGGATGTCGGCATCGGCCGGAGGACACAGCGGGGCTCGTAGGGACAAGGTAAGTGACGCTACAGTGTAATCCCGAGTGTGGCTCGTGGTTACCGCTTTTGGTACTGAAAATTAACCCTGAGCCACACTCGGGATTACCGCCAGGAAGGTTAATAAAGAAAAATATATCCTACAGCAAGAACTGGGTCTTTTTAATGCAGCTTCAAGGGCAACATGGAAAATATACCAGTCCCTTAAATGACATGCCTGGAAGATGCCTTTAAACTGTATGTGGTGTTACAGAACAGTAGGATTTTCGCAAACAGCATCAGCGACACTGTTTTCTGGTATTCCCCTTGAATCCTGCCCCATTTTCTCCTGCTCATCACCTCCAACACCCCAACCCTCCTTATCCCCCTCATATATCTTCTCGGCACCCTGCTGCCTTGGATAGAGGTAGAGGGCAAATGTTTCTGTTGGCCCTGAGACCGCAGCAAGTCCTCCTAAACCTCGGCTGTTGTGCCTTTGGTGCTGGTCTATAACATCACCCATAGTGTGCTCCAGGAGGAGGAAAAAAAGGGCTTGTGTCAGTAATCCCTGCCTTGTCGCAGTTCACCAATTTGGCTGCCCCCTCAAAAGGTGTCAAAATGTGTGTCAAGATGTGTCCTGAATGATGAGACATTAATTTGGTGAAAAGAACTCCAAGTACCCAGAGCCTGGCCCCAAGCCATAATTGTAGAGGTATTTCATAATGGCATGTTGTTACTAGTGCAGCCATAGCAGCCTTGATAATGTTGAGCTTCAGTGTGCAGGGGTGTCACATAGTTGGCAGACAGCTGATGTTGGCACTGCCATTAAAAGACAAAGCCCAGAGCTTGTGACATCTTACCTCCTGATGAAAAGAAACGTGTACTGACTTTGCTAGATAAATTAAGGTGGTGCAACTACCCTAAAACCCACCCCTAGCTGACTTTTATTTGTTTGAAGCAGAACCCTTATGGTGGTATACCAAGACTGAACAGTTTGGAATTGTCAAATGTTTTCCATAGCTCTACACTGTGAGGTCAGAATGAGCCAGCACTAGCAGTCTGACAGGTATTGGAAACTAGAGCTTGTATAGCCAAGGGAGGTTGTGAGATAATGCAATTCCTAGGGACTTCAAACTCTCAAGGTGCACTATTCAATGTTAATATATTTCACGCAGAGATTATAAACATTTTCTTGGCAGTGACCTTTGATACTGGTACCAACCTCAAGGAAGCGGGGATTCAACATCAATATTAGTGAATTAAAGCAATGAGACCAATCCGAAAACTATTGTAGAAAAAATGATTATTAGAAACAGATTTCCTGACAAGCTAGAATATCTGTATATAACCTAGCAACAGTATTTACTTTTTATATGAATTAAAGAGTATTCTGTTTCTCTAAGTGTTCTTATGCCTGAGATCCAGTCTGTACAGAGAATATGGATACTTGCTGACTTGACAAAAGCCACAGATGGTTGAACTTTACACTAGGATGCAAAAACAGAAACCAAGGTATTATATTCCAGGTTTAGGCTTGAAGAGAAGTATTATCTGGATTTCTTGTAGGTCAAAAACTTAGATATTGATAGGATTATGAAAGATCTGGGGCACCCTTGAGCACTCCCGGAAGTGTACGGATGGTGAGTGAGGACACATTGTGCTAACAGTAGAAGGGACTTAAAAAGGTATGGTTGAATAGCACATAAGCCTACTCATTGTATACATGGCACATATGCTACAGTACTTGTAATATGCCTTATTGTTAAAAATGTAACTCTACCATGACATATGCATTTCTGCACACATAGTACAGTGCTAACTCTTTGTCTGTGATTACCTTAACTTACAACTCCATTAAAATAGTTGGAGGAGCTAAGTTAGACTCTTCCATCCATTTCTATGTATTGCCCCTCCCCCAACTTAACTTACCCACCCTTTCTTACTCCAGCTGCATGCTTACCCTACAGTGACTTACTCCAATGTTTATCTCCTGCTGGTCTGGATCTTAATCCTTGTCTGCGCCTGTACAGTGGCTACCCAACGTCTTCTACGGGACCACCTTACACTTATCTCCTGTCTTGTGGGAAAGCCCCATAAATATCTATGAGGAGCTACTGTGTAGGCATGGATGAAGAATATCTAGGCCATTATAAATACAGGTGAAACTCGAATAATTAGAATATCGTGCAAAAGTAATTGCAGTAAGTGCTGCAAAAGGGGCCCAAACCAAGTACTGAGTACATATGCATGCTTGTACTTTTCAGAGGTCCGATATTGTTCTATGTACAATCCTTGTTTTATTGATTGCATGTAATAATCTACTTTTTTGAGGTTGTGGATTTGGGGTTCTTGGGGTTTTCATGAGCTGTAAGCCATAATCATCACAATTATGACAAATCACGGCTTGAATTATCTTGCTTTGCATGTAATGAGTCTATCTCATATATTAGTTTCACCTTTTAAGTTGCATTAGTGAAAGAAATGAACTTTGCACGATATTCTAATTATTCGAGTTTCACCTGTACAAGGTCCAGTTTGATGACCTCCTCTCTCCCCTGAAAAAAGAAAAAACTAATAAAAAAGTCCTGAGAGTATGTACTATACAACATTGTAGCAGTGTATTTTTGCAGGATTCTATCTGAAGGCAGCAGTGAGGCATGGATAAAATCACATGTTATAGCCACTCAAGGCAGGGGTGGGGAGGCTGAAAGAGGCAGTCTGCCCACTCTGTGTACACCTAGAACTGATGACTAGAAGTGTAGGGAAAACCATCACACTATTTTTCTAGCAGTTCAGCTCTAGGTGTAATGACCCAGTGTTGGTGATCATAGATTATTCTACCAACAAAAATGCACAAACTGTGCAGGTGCAGCAACAATGATGACACAGCTGTATTGAAAAGGTAGGGCAATCTGTAACCACGCAGCAATCGTGCACGCGGTCACAGAGTCGCCCATCACCGTCGATCGTGCTGTGAGTGCCATTATTTTCTAATGGCACCCCATTCGCGCCGGGTCGGAAGACGCGGTTTCCCATCGCGATTCCACCCGTGCATCAGAACACGATTGCGGCTAAATCAACCGTGCATCGTGTATCGCCAAAAAAAGGTACATGTACCTTTTTTCTGCGATTGCCGTGTGGATGTACCCCATTGAAATCAATAGGGCCGCACGGTACTCGCTGTCTGCAATTGTGTACGACCAAGCAATCCCGGGGCGCACATCCTGGATTGCTCAGGCCTGCACCGGGCCTTACTGTCAGCAACCTGATGCGTGAGTGGCTGTGTGCTACCCCTGACAGATCTGCCATCCTAGTCTATGGCCTTTATTGGCATAACTCTCAACTGCCCCTCATTTCGGAGGACTGTCCCTCTTTAGGAACCAAATCCCTCTTTCCTCCATAGTTGTCCCTGTTTTTGGTCTGATGTAGAGAGCTCTATAAAAGTGTACTATTTAACTGCTGTGTTATTCTGCACTATAACTTTCATACTGTCACTAAAGTATTTTGAAAAGCTAGTATAATAGGAACCATTGTGATGAAATAAACAATTGCTGGTTTACCCAGGGGTAGGCAACCTCAGCACTAAAGCTGTTTTTGATCTACAAGTCCTACGAGGCATTGCAAGACTCTGACAGCCACAGGCATGACTCCCAGAGAAAGAGGCATGATGGTTGTAGCACCACCCTGACCTCTAGGAGCATGTGGGGGACTTCAGATGGAGGGTGGGCTGACATTTCACCTCAGGGATGAGTCCTTAGCCGGTTGTGGGATGCGAATGTAAAGTTGGGCACCAGTCACTTTAAGTTTTCATTCCATCAGTAACTCCATTGGAGAGAGGGTAAAGGGCTACAGACATCTATAACAGTACAGTACCCCAGACTCACCGACCCCTTCACAGTGCAGAAGGCCTTTAAACTGATTGCAGTAACACTGTTACTGCAATCGGGGGAAGGGCACAGAGCCATTCTCACAAGGTCTTATGTCCTTTCCCAGCACCACTAGCCATGAACCTCCTAGTGATTGGCTAGACAGACACACAAATATATAACATCCCTTAACACCCATCATTGGATGCTCCGCTCTGTGGCAAGGTCACACCCTGCAGCAGACAGATGCAAACAATAACAGAGGAGAAACCAAATGAGCACAGACTATCAAATCAGCATAGACTGGATACAGTCCAGCATAACTACAGTAAATGAAGTTGAGAGGTACATTTTATTGTGTAAAAAATCTGATGGAGCTGGCACAGGAATTTTAAGAATTTGGGCACAATATGTTTTTTTTTTATAGTTTACTGTCCTAGTTCCCTACAGCTGTCTGTGTGTAAGTTCAGTTTTGTTCTTCATTGCTCGGAAAACACCTAAACCAGGGGAATGTAAATATGGAAATACAAAGCCATTGCCATGGGTGATTTCTGGGGCTGGATTTCTTGGCCACTGAGCTGGTCAAGATTTGAAAATTAGAGCACCCCAGGTTTTGGGGTTCCTGAGCATATGTGCAGGCATTGAATGTACCTGTTATAGCATGGAAGTGATAGTGTTCTACTAGGGCTGCGGAAATTAACGATTAATCCCTCGATTAATCGTTAATTTTTTGGATCGATCAAAATTATTTTGATCGATCAAAGTTCTTTTGATCCGTACTCACCTCTCCGCCGGCTTCCGGGTCTTCCGTCGGAGATCCGGTGACGTCACAGACATCGACGTCACCGGACTCCTCCCCCCTTCCCCAAGTGGCTGTCGGCTAATAAAGGGAAGGGGGGAGGAGTCCGGTAACGTCGATGTCCGTGATGTCACTGGACTCCTCCCCCTTCGTTACCCGATGGAGCTGCTTGGGCCGGTGAGTACACATCGCGGCCGGGAGAGAAACACTTTTTACCGGAAATGTTTAATCTGCTCAATCGAGCAGATTAAACCTTTACCTGCGATCGTTTTTTTTTTTCTTTTCTGACATCGGGAGCCGCGGCCTGACCGTCAGTCAGAAAAGGAAAAAAAAAGGCATATGATTGCATAGCTAGATTCCTATTGGCTACTGCACTTTGCAATAGCCAATAGCAAACTAGCTAATGCACCCGCCCACTGCTGCTGTCAATCAGCAGAGGGGGACCTGAGTTTTTCTATCAGGTCCTCTTCTGGTGATTGAAAGCGGCAGGGGGCCGGTTCTTTAGCTAGTTTGTTATAGGCTATTGCAAAGTGAAATAGCCAATAGGAATCTAGCTATGCATTCTTATGCCTTTTTTTTTAATTCTGACAACTGCAACTGGCAGAATACTAAAAAAAAAAGAAGTCTGCAGATAGCAAATAAGCTATTGCTTCCTGTGCTATCTGCCATCATTTCAGGGGGGTGCTCTCTCCCAGCCCCCCCTCCGCGGATGGGGGGGGGAAAGGGCACCTCCCTGAAATGGGAGGGACACCTCCCTGAAATTGCTTATTTCAGGTTGGGATCCCTGGCATTGGCCTATACACATACAACACAGCAATGAAGTAATAAAATGAACTAGGATCACACTAATCCAGCACGTTATTAATCTGAGGTGCCCCACTCAAGCGGCAGCCAGATTGAGTGGGGCACGTGAGATTAATAACGTGCTGGATTAGTGTGATCCTAGTTCATTTTTTTACTTCATTGCTGTACTGTATGTGTATAGGCCAATGTAGTTGGATCTGTATGTGCGTTATAATTAATCGAAATGAATCGATTAATTGATTAAAACATTGTTCAATTAATCGAACAGGAAAATTGTAATCATTACCAGCCCTATTTTCGACACATACTAGGACTACAGGTCCACTTTAAGACTTCTGGGCAGAAGTACATTCTGCATAGGGAGTACATTATTTCTTGGTGATCATTAACATGTAACACTGACTCTGTTAATGCAGGCAGGCCGGGAGTCTTCCCCTCCCTCTTTGACCAGCTGAAACACTTAGGGATATTTTGAGGACTCTTTTACGTGGGAAACTTCAATAAGTGAGACAGCTGCAATGCTTCTATTGCACAAACGTCCTGTAGTGAGGTGGATCCAGTTCCCTACTTCCTAATCAAGATATTTGCGATGGCTGCTGGTAAAGTGGCTGCTGATATGTGGTTATTGTAACTGACACTTGTGTATATTATTGGCACGGTAGCAGGGGCACATGCACATAATCTTTTTTGGAACAGGACATTCATTATCCTGAGTCTTTGTTGACGCATTGTTTAAAAATACTAGATTCAACATTTTGAAATGAACAATAAGCCTATGTGCTTTAGATATATTTTTAGTTTGTTTTTTGCAAATTGTTATCTCATATATCTGTATTTTCGTTGTTTCACTAGGTCTGTACATGCCTGCGAAGGTGGCCATAATAGGAATATGTCATGAAGCAGAACAGCTGTGTGAGAAGGCACTAAATGTCATATATTGCAGCCTACAAGTCTTTAAATGGGCTGACTACTTTATTATTTTTATGTTTTTTCAGGCTAAGAACATTTTCAGCAAGTACAGAAAATAGGTGTTGATCATGCCAGAAATACAGTGTCCTAGTCAGTTCCAGTGGGATGCATGGGCAGCATAAAACAATGTGTAACGCGCCCCTAATCCCCAAATGCATGTGAGGTACCCCAGAGGCACGAGGGCTAACATTTCACTCTGAAAAAAAACAGTGATTTGCTCAGAAATCACTTTAAGTACTTAATAGATTCTTTATTGTAGAACGGCCAAAACTAGGAGAGCGGGTATAGGACTACAGACTAGACATGTGCACAACAAAAAAATAAAAACACAACCTCACACTGAAACCACATGTGCGGAACACGCGTTCTATGCGCGATTTCTGCTACAAACGCCCAAACACTAATTTCAGCCCGTTCCCGTCGAAGTCAATGGGCGTGAACGCGCTACAAAATGGCCCAATATGCGCGCAAAGAAGCTCCTGTACCTTTTCAGGCGTAGGCCGTTTTGTGTCGTGTTCGGACGGGCGGAAATACACCAAGGTGTGAACCAGACCCATTGAATACAATGGGATTTAGATGTTTGAGCGTTTTGTAGAGCGTTCGTCGAGCGTTGAACGCACTACAAAACGTTCAGGTGTGAACCAGGCCTTAAGGTTGGGTTCACACCTAGGCGTATCAAATATGCGCGTGTTCCGCACGTTTCGTGATGCATTTTTACCGCGATTCGCGGTAAAAAACCGCGCGACAAACGCGTGTTTCTGAGGGCTACCTGGCTGTATCCCAATGGAAACGCGCGACAATAACGCCCCAAAGAAGCTCCTGTACTTCTTTGGGCGTAGGGCATTTTGTAGCGCGTTCATACGGCCTGTAATACGCCCAGGTGTGAACCATACCCATAGGAAATAATGGGATTTCGGTGTTTGAGCGTTTTGCAGAGCGTTCGAACGCCCAGGTGTGAACCAGGCCTTAGATATCGATGGTGAAAAACTAAAAGTAAATATGCATTTCTATATAGAATTTCCACAAGTTCTATCCCACTCCTAATAACCATATTGATCTAGAACCTTGTAAACTTATTTACTGAAGATGCCCATAGGATGTACTTCCTAAATGCACTAACACAATTACACTCAGGCCTGTAAATATTCACTTCCTTGTGTCAGAACCTGCCATCTGAACTACTAATCACTGTCTGAACAATGTAACCTTATTGTAACAAATAAAGAACGGGGGTTTGATGAGAGGTACACAACCACAACATGGGTGCATTTTATAAAAAATATATATAAAGTTTATTATACACTGAATAAATATTGTAAAATCATATGTGCAATAATCACACTAGACTATAACATCGTCTTTTTGTCAGGAGCATATAAGCCATAAAAATTTATCACAACCCCAACATTCCAGTTACACTCATTTGATACCACATCTACATTCAGATGGCAGCATGCAAGTGCTCCGGCGCTCGTTGTGCATTTTCAGTGTGCGGCTTTGGATTCGGAGGCTCGTTGCCTCAAAATCCAAAACAGCAGAAAAATTTGTTTTCTTTGATGAAACGAATGGAAACGTTTTTTATTTTCATTTGTTTAGTCAGAAAACGATTTTTTTTGCCCTGTACATGTCTAAACTCTAGTATGTATTCCTATTACAATGCTGATGTTATAACAGGATAGTATATGCTGGGACTTTACATCTCCTTTAAGTTGATGTGGATAATATTACAGATCAATACAGCCATACATGTATTGTAACAATGTACTATCCAGTTCAGCTCTTAGGTTGGGCATAGGAGGTAATAGTCTTTCAGCCTTTTCTCACTCCTAGTGACACATCTACCCTCCAATGGTAACATTTTAAGTTGGTTCCTCCATTTTATCACCTGAACACCAGTCTAGCCAATAGGCAGCATCAATGGCCAACTAAGGAGCTTACACAGCAATCTGACAAGGCTGCTGCTAATTCCAAGACAGCGGCAAAGAAATGGCAGTCCGCAACAAGAAAAGCTGTTTCTGTCAGGACCTCCAGGTAAGAAACTTTGCAATAGATTGACAAGAAACTATTATAAGCTCCTGTTCCTACCTAGGTGCTTTGTCGCTGAAAGCTAAGCACTACAAAATGCTCAAAACAAATGATCCTTTTTATTTTTAAGTCCCCTGTACACACCTGAGCATTTTGTCACAAGCAGAAAAACACGTGTTGCTGGAAAAAGTACATGGGCTACTTTTTGGCAGATTACAGCGCATTTTGGTCCAATAGACTCCAATGAGAAACACGTGTTTCACGTGCTCGTGTACTTTTTCCAGTAACAGCCGTTTTTCTGCTTGCGACAAACCAATCAGGTTTGAACAGGGGCCAAGGAAATGAATGGGATTTCTTGTCTTGAGCATTTTGTCGTGCTTAACATTCACACTAGAAACGGCCAGCACGTACAGCTCCGTACTGCATGCACGGCCGTATCGGGCAGCTCCCGGGAAGGGCAGGTGCTGCGTGTGATTAGAACACAGCCCCTGTCCTTCTCTATGGGATTAAGTGGCCGTACGCTGCCCTACACTCACCCGCCCTGCATGTCCGTGCGGGTGGGTGTGGGTGAGCGTACTTGTACGCTGACAGGATGGATACTGTCTGCATCCGAGCCAGGAAACATGCACCCGCACGGACCTGCACTTGAGGTGAGCGTAGGGGGGCATATGGCCGCGTAGTCCCATAGAGAAGGAAGGGGGCTGCGTACTAATCACACGCAGCACCTGTCCTTCCCGGCAGCTGCCCGATACGGCCGTGCATGCAGCACGTAGATGTACGTACCGGCCGTTTCTAGTGTGAATGGGGTCTAAATGACACAATGCCTAGGTGTGAACGGGGCCTTAGAGTTTACATGCACTTTAAAGCCTTACAAGGGTTCTAACCCTTCCTCGCATGTTTTTACGCCTGGAGTTCCACTGTAATATTGGTTATTCAGAAACGTTTAACCTCTGTGCCATTTGTCTCCACATTAGCAGGCATTTATGAAGGTTTTTGGACCCTGATGGAAACCACCTCTGCGAGGCAGCAATACTTACCACTGTGCCTCCCCGTTATAAGTCGTATGCATCAAAGGCAATCGGCAACCACACTGGAAACACATATTAAGAAAACAGCCCATCCCGAAGCTTTTATTAAAATAAGATGTCAGGGATGAGATGGCATAAATGTCTGAGATGTTTTCCCAGGCGTTCTTTAGAAAGGAATAGAAAACAAAGGTTTATGAGAACATTTCATGTGTTGATGGTTACTGAGCGTTATATAACATCTGCAACAAACACACTCATGTGAAATGAAAGCTGCTTGCTCATTAACTCCACATGTGTCTTCACCATTGATTTTTACTAAACCCTCTAAGACAAAACAATGCAATGTTTTCTAGATCTGTTAAATGATATCTAAAAGCAGACTCTCCAGTTCTAGCAACCCAAATCAGATATAATAAAATGTGCCCTTCTGCTTCCAGTGCACAATTATAGTTTAGTTGTAAAATGTGCAGGCTTTAATAAATATCCCAAATACTAAGTTACTTTAAAATCAAAAGGTTTTTAACCACTTCAAGACCAGGTGTTTAGACCCCCTTTCTGGCCAGGCCATTTTTCAGTATTCAACGCTGCAGTACTTTGACTGAAGTTTATTCCGTCATGCAACGCTGTACTGAAATGAATTTTATACCATTTTTTGGGGACAGATAGAGCTTTATTTTGGGGGTATTTAATCACCACTGGGGTTTTTATTTTTTACTATGATTAGGAAAAATTACAGAAAATTTTGAAAAATAAAAAGGTTTTTTTTTACATTACGTTAGGAAACATTTATTATTACCCAGTTTTTTGGTAAAATATAAAAGACGTTCACATCGGGTAAATAGACACCAAACATGTCAAGCTTTAAAATTGCGCGCACCCGCGAAATCGCAGAAAATTACCATACCCAAATGGGGACCGATCGGCACCTCATACACGCGATCCGCCGGCTCTATAGCTGGCGGATCGCTTGTATGGTAACAGGCATCACTGCCTGTTTATAAATTTCGGCCGTTTCCCACTGGGCGTGCGCGAGGTGGCGTGTCTGAGCGGACGTCTAAAGACGCCCGCTCAGATCTAGAGAGCTCCGGGCCAGCCGTTTTTTTACTACGGCCGGCCCGGAAGTGGTTAAGCTTTTTCAAATGCTGATTAAATCTTACAATGGATGCTGCTCCTTGTTGTATAAAAGTTTTAGTTTCCTGTAGAATCAGCTGGTCTCATGAGAACTGGCCCTGATATCCTGTTTTGGGGTGGCTCCTTTCCCTTACTGGGTCCTTTTGGAGCCACCCTTGTGTGTGCTAGTAAGCTGTGTGCGTGTCCACAAACACACAAGTAGAAAGATGGACACCGGCACGCCAGTTGGCAAATCAAATTGATTGACGTACATGCAGCATAGCAAAATACATTGCAACGTTTTGGGGTCACACAAGATCCCCTTCATCAGGTAGAACAGGCCACAAGCTAGCTCCTTTTGCACCCCCCTCTTTGTCAAACATCAAAAAATTCCCTGAATTTAAGTGCCAACTACATGTACAGGACACCAATTGCTTACTTCATGAGGGGATAGATCAGGTTATGGCAGAAAAGTCTCCCAATTACATATTTAGTTCATTCCCAGGTCTCCTTCATCCCCAAGTCTTCCTTGCCATCTCTCAGCACATTTTCGCTCTGCGTGCGGAGTATAGAGGGAGGGGTCATGTGAGGGTCAAAGGTGTGATGCTTCATTGCCTGGTACACTGAGTTTTCAGCTGGCTTTAAGCAGCATTAGCTGACAGCCAATTGCTGGCTGGGAACTCTATGCATCAGCCAATAAGTGAGGCAATCAGCACTGCAGCCACCCTCATCTCCTCCCCTCTTGGGAACCAGCCAATATGCTGCGCCGCTGCGTGTGTGTCCACTGGTCGCCTAATGGTAAACTGAGGCGAACAGCACTGCAGCTGCTCTCAACTCCCCCCACACCTGGGAACCAGCCAATAAGCGGCAGAGTTGCAATTAAGTGTGATGGTAATGTGAGGATAAGGATCACCAGCACTCAGCAATATCATTCAATATGTCCATTTTAATTGAACAATGTCACAGTGAAAACAGCCAACGTTTCGGGGCCACGCAGGGTCCCTTCATCAGGGCAAAAAGACGTGTACTTCTTTTGAAGGGACCCCACGTGGCCCCGAAACGTTGGCTGTTTTCACTGTGACATTGTTCAATTAAAATGGACATATTGAATGATATTGTTGAGTGCTGGTGATCCTTATCCTCTTCCTTGTGTCTGCACGGTGAGCACCATTTTTGTATAGGCCGGGAGCGTTGTGAGGAGTGCGGAGGGACTCTCTGTTTTTTCTACATCTGATGGTAATGTGAGGCGTACAGCACTGCATCCAAATCCCAAAGCACCCGCCCACCTCTCACCCCTGCTGGGCACCAGCTCCTGCAGCCTTAGGTCTGACCCTCTCTGCGCCCCCTGGCAACTGTGCCCGAGGCGAGTGCCTCACTCACCTCACCCTTCCTACGGCCCTGATTTAAGGCATCTCATATCTGCCTTGTTAAAGATGTTTAAGCCTGGAATTACGCTCTATAAGGCTTTACTTCAGTAACTGTTAAGTGTGCACAGGCTCCGTGACAGTTATGAGATAGCCATTCTAGAGACTGGAAGGAAGGACTGGGGAGAGCAGTCTGATCATCCAATGATTTAATGAGCACAGGGAAAAAAGTATTGGCTGAGCCCATCTGCAGTTTATTTAAAAAAAAAAAACAATTAAAATGAGTATTTCTTATGGACAAAATGCAGCAAAATAGGGTAATTTTAGATGAAAGGGTATCTATGGTCAAAAACTAAAAATAAATTGGCATTTCTATATTGACTTTCCATAAGTTCTATCCCACTCCTAATATCCATATCCATCTACAAGTTTATAAACTTACTTATTGAAGATGTCCATAGGATGTACTTCCTCAATGTACTGACACAATTTCACTCAGCCCTGTGAATATACACTTCCTTGTGTCACAACTCTCACAGAGCCTGCCTTCTGAACTCAACTACAACTCAAACTCTGTACTTCCCACAATGTAACATTGTCATTGCTTGCTGAAAGCAATGCATAATGGGATATGTAGTCTTGGGAAATGGAGCTGGCATCACATCAAATAGCAGAGAAAGAAACACAAAGCACACTGGAAGTTGATGAAAGTGATGGGCAGACAGAAGGCAGCACTCACTACATAGAAGGATTTTTTTTCAAGTAAGCTTTGATTGCATAATGAAAAACAAGCCTAGTATGTGTTCCTATTACAACGCATGCGCACAATGCGCTGGTGGCCAGATCCAGAATAGCATAAACATTTGTTTTGTTTGGCAGTTGTCCATAGTAACCAATCAGCTTCTCTCTTCAGTTTGTTCAGTTAAGGTTTGAAAATGAAAGAGAGAAGCTGATTGGTTGTCATGCACATCTGGTCCAGTTTTTGTCTGCTCCAGTTTTGATAAATTCCCCTCAATGTCCTTTGCCCATACAGGCGGGGGAGAGCAGTGGGGAACCGAGGAGAAGATGGAGCCTGTGCAGCTCCTCCTCTCCCTGCCGAGCCACAGCTGCGTTGGCTGCCTGGTTCCCCTGTTACCAATGGCGCCCTGTGCTTGCCATGGCAACAGGGGCAAGGGGGCGCAGCCAGGACAGCCCTGGCTATGTCCCCTCTCAGCTGCACCTGAGGCAAGTGCCTCACTCACCCCATGGTAGCTACGGCCCTGTGTCTATGTCCCCTGATCTCACGGTAAAGTTATTCATAGATGAAAGATTACAGTTGCCTGATCTGGCACACAGCTGTTGTTCCACTGCTCTTGGGGGGGGGGGGAATTATCATACAGATTAGCAAAGCTTTCCAAATTACTAAAACCAACAAACATGACACTTGGCAGCCTGAGCTGCAATGTTCATGAACCCCGTGATCAGTAAAGCTACTTAAGGGCAGCCCCACCATGCACATACCTCCAGATGCCACCTTCAGGGCTTGTTCACACCAAGAGCGGAACAGAGCAGTTACAGAACGGATCAAAACTGCGTCCAATGTATTCCAATGGTATTTTGGGCTCTAGTTCACACCGCAGCGTTCAGTTCTAGAGCATGTAAAAAAACTGCAGCAAGCCCTATTTTACCTGCTCTGGAACGCATGCAAACGCATCAAAAACGCATACATGCAAACGTCCTGGAACGCACTGAGAGCCCATTTTAGGCTAAAAAAAACACGTCCCGGAATGCGGCAAAAACGTATCAAAAACGTGGCAAAACACACTGCACTGCTTGTGCAGAAACTCATGCAGATCTGGTCTGCATTTGGTGTGTACAAGCCCTCAGAGTCAATTAACTTGACAGCGTGCCTGCCCCTTATGTTCACAGCCTACAGATGCATACATGTTTATTCCATGGTTATTTGAAGAAATGATCTTTCTGTGACCACATACTTCAGCAGCAATTTCATGTGTATGAGTTGTGTAATGACATAAAGTGTATATTTCCACTTTTGCAGCCATATTTGAGAAAACCCCTCTATATGTTTGTTATGTATTCCCATTCACACAGCATACAGAAAAATCATTTTTG
>NW_017306301.1:1447603-1464539 GCF_000935625.1 Nanorana parkeri | reverse complement strand
TATATATCTTATCTTTTAGCTGTTTCTTTGGTGAAGGCCTTTGTGCAGATTCCAGGCTAATGTGAGCAGTTTAAAAGTGAAAGTAGAGGGACAGACTGAGCTTCCTCTCCTTAACATACAGGGGGGAATGCATCAAAACTGAAGCAGACAGAATCTGGAGCAGTTGCCCATGGCAACTAATCAGCATCTCTCTTTTTCGTTTGTTTAGTTAAGCTTTGAAAATGAAAGAGAGAAGCTGGCTGCCATGAGCAACTGCTCCAGATTCTGTCTGCTCCAGTTTTGATGAATTCCCCTCACAATGCCTTGAATGCTTTAACCCTTTGTGCGCACAGCAAGTGTTCAAATCTAGTTTACAATTGATAATTAAATCTAATAGCACAGTACAGAGGGTTAATTAGAGTAAACATAACTTCCCTCAGCCCCCTCCATAACATTACATAGGGGAAGCTAGATAGAATTGTAAAGCAAGTATAAAGCATTACATATAATCAGCAATTTTTAAATACTTTTTCAAGTTATGCAATGTGAATGGGAACATATATCAAGAAGGTGTTATCCCAATTTGGCTGCATAAGTGGAAATACACTTTAAAGTTGGGTGGTGTTATTTCTACTAATGCAGTTTTATTTCCCTACAATGAATAAGTCACAGTTAACAATTGTAAAACCAGCTGGTAAACTAGTTCTCATTACATGTGACCTTTTTACCCTTGTCTGGGAGGAAATCCTTCATGCGTGGCCGCAGTGACATTATGTCCCACTCAGAGTATATTTCCTCATCTCTTTTCATTTTGCTATCTGAGTATCTTAATTTTTGTTGTCATAACTCCCATATTGAGTTTGTTCATTGCAAAATGTATGAAATCAAGCAACAGAGACTTCCTCAGCCTGATAAGGCTTTCTGTTTGTTTGTGGCCATTTGAAATCATTGGAGATAAAAGGAGATTGATGAAGTAAGAGCTTATCAGTTGTTCACGTTGATTATCCTGTTGCTGGATGCCAAAGCAGTGTGATTACAGTTGTTGAATAGGCCAGTCTGTAGGCGACAAGTAGTCTGTGTGCACCGCTGCACATTGTATGCCTCTGCCCTCCGCTGCCCATTGTTCTGCAGTCGGCTTTAAGTTCCTAATTTGGACAGATTTTGATAATCACTGTAGATTCTGTGCAACTTGGCAAGTTATTCTATCCTTCTGTGCCCCAGCTATACTCCCTGGGGAAGTGATTCATTCTGCTCATTTTGTTTTACTTATGACGCAATGTGTATATTGCAGCAGTCCTCATATCCTTCATTCTGGGCTGTATTTGGCTGTATTATGACAGCCTAAGAACTGTCACTTAGCATGAATCTCTGACACACATGGCTGCTAATAAAAACATGACTTGTTGTAGTAACCAAGCTCTCAGCATCACTATTAAGCATTGAAGATTACAATATGACTTTATCCTCCCTTTAGTTTAGAAGGACTAAATGTCTTCTTTAATTTTTTTCTTAAAGACATTAAAACCTCATCCCAGCCAAAGCTAACATGCTAATGCGATTTTAAAAGTTGAGTCAATCTTTTGCAATTTGCATTGAAATATTACCTTGTCCTCTTGGATTTATTACTGGTGGGAGGCTGTTCTGGAGACTGGTCTCACATTAGATTTGTGTTTTTTGTTTTTTTGTATTTCCCTTTTTCCTGCTCTTTCTTCTTTTTCTTTTCTTCCCCTTTTCCCTATATACAGTATCTGTCTCCTCTTCTTTCCCCCTCATTAGGTCCCGTGGAGGGACGAAATAACATGGGGTGGTCAATGATATGTTGGGGTGGGGGTTCGAGTTAAAATCTCACAAGGCAACATGGGAAGGGTGTAGTTTCAGTTCCCTTATTGATGTGCTCACATTTCTTTGGTGCATGTTTAATTTACCTCATGTTCTTGTGCTGAATATGCCTGTTCTTTTTTGGAAATGTTGTTCTTGTCTTTTGAAAATCCTAATTAAAACAGTTTTGGAAAAAATAATATCTTGTCATCCTGCCATATATGTCCTTTTTATCAGTCTTGTCCTGTTATGGGGTGATAACTGTCTCCCAATTGCTCTCCCTGCGTTATCACTCCGTCCAAGCCGTTCCTAATTGAGCAGTTATAAGCAATTGTTTCAGTGCACATCAAACAAGCCCAGTTCACTGTTATCACCATCAGGAAGCCATTGCAAAGCAATGTCTTGCAGCCATCACTTGAGCAAGTGCATGTAGATAGAGAGGGGCTGAAGGGGGTTGGAGAAGGCAAGCAGCACTGAGATACAAAAATGAAAAAAAAAATGGAGAAAATTGTATTTTGTTTACAAAAAAAGATTACAATTGTTTTTTTTTATTTAAGTGGACGTTTACCCCATTTCACTAAAAATCACCTTAGCATGCAGCTCTGCATGCTTATGTAATATCATCTTACATTTATTAGTTAAACAAACATATTTTTCTTTTACTTACAATTATTGTTTTATCACTTCCTGGTCCTCTTGGGCATTAGTGATGTAATGTGCCCAAGCCTTGCATCCTCGGAAGGTTACATCAACAGTGCTTTGCTGGGAAATCCCATCTCACGAGATCTCAGGGAAGGGCATTTTCCTCCCCTGAGATGATGAGTATGGTCACATGTCCTAGTCACATGTGCCAGAGTTCCGGGAATTAAAGCGAGATATAGTAACCTGCCCTTAGAAAAAATGGCCACTGTCAGAGGAATGCAGAGCAAAAGAGAAATAAGGTATGCAAAGAATAAAAAGCCGGCAAATATCTAGAAGTATGTTTTTGTAGATTGTCATTACTAGGGATGTCCCGTCAGGGCTAAGAAGCTGGAGGTTCCCACCGCCCACTGACAGGGGAGGACTGGGCTGGGAGAAGGATGGAGGTCGGGGGGCCCAGATGGTTGGCTGGATGGCCGATGGAGACGGCCAGGACCCAGCATTGCCAGTCCGGAAGTGCAGGAGGCTGGGTTCCAGCATCGCCGGTCCGGAAGTGCAGGAGTCCGGGTGCAAGCATTGCCGGTGAGGTGGAGTGCACGCAGAGCCACTGCAGATGTCCACATGCCGCCCGGGTGAGATCAACATGCAGCCTGGTGAGAAGAATTCTGCTTTGGGGACATGTATCCGCAGAATCCATGTCCCCAAAGAAGAATCCATGTCCCCATAGCAGAATACTATTCTGCCGTAAGGACATGTGTTCTGTTGTGGGGACATCCTTATTTAGCCCTGGTGAGAATCTGCCCTAAAATCATCAGTCTGGGTTGTTTTAGAATAAAATGTCACCTGTCCCTTTGAGAAAAAGTATCGATAATTGGTATCGGCAAGTACCTGAGGGGAAGTACTACTTGTACTTGGTCTTAAAAAAGTATCAGGACATCCCTGGTCATTACTAAACTTTTTGAAAGGTGTGTTTGTTGTCATTTCAAAGGTATGGGTAAAGTTCCTCTTTAAATGATACACAGTGAACAGAGAAAACGAAATATCATCCAGTTAGGGTTTACATGTACTTTTAAACTTCTATAAATATAACAATCCACTTCTTTTGTCTGGTCTGTTATATACTAACTCTAAAAATACAATTGAAAGTGTTATGCTACATCTCTTTGATAAGTGAAAAAATAAAAAAACTACCTGTTAATCGCGTCATAAATTCAGAGCTGTCATACGTCTTGCATATGGTTCTTGTGTTATCTTAAGGAGTCTAATTAGCCCTCCTAGCTGTTATCTTTGCACTACAGAATGATTAATTGCTATGTTGTGGAGCATAGAATAGGTGTCTTGTCAGCCTACGACAGGAAGCTGAGTGCATTTTTGGCAGATGAACAGACATTTTTCTATACTTGCAGGGTATTATAGGGATAAAATATGGAAATGTGCATATATGAAGAGATATACTACATGTGGGGTTTTTTTTATGCCCTGACATACTTTTCAGGGTAAAGACTCAAAATATATGCGTTCACTTAAAATACATGATACTTTCTCTTTTTGTGCACCTATAAAGTGAGAAACATTGCTATTCTCAATGACAGATTTACCCTTACATTCCTATTTCCTATAGGGCAGCAGAGGCAAAGAGGTAGCTGTGTATGTATCACATTTTTTCTTGTCATCAGTAAAGCTCCAGTAATCTCACATAAGCTTATTTACACACCGTCACAATATATATAGTCAAGTTAGGAGCTGTAAAAAAAAGAAAATATTCTGTGTAAAAGAGGTGTTCCCAGCCGCGGAATTTTGCTGCCAAAGGCTGTGTGCCTACAGGTACCGGTAATGAAAATCGAAGCCCTAAATATGACTACTTCTATTACAGCGTGCTTTTAAATTATTGGCACAAAACTAGTATTTTAGAAGCCAGATAAGGCTTACTGCTACTTCCAATGCAAAAACATGACTATGACCATAACATAATGTGCAACTGCTATGGGGCTCAGAAACAGAAGGTACCCAAAACTGCCTGGCTACATGGTTTCTACTGAAATAGCACATGGCGATTATACTTGGATACAAGTGTTCTGTATCACTAGAGAAATTACTGTTGAAAAATAAAAGAAATAATACAGGCAGAGGGTCCTAATGAGTTTTGCTATGGGACATCATCACAGATACACTATATTATCAAAAGTATTGGGACGCCTGCCTTTACACGCGCATGAACTTTAATGGCATCCCAGTCTTAGTCTGTAGGGTTCAATATTAGGTTGGCCCACCCTTTGCAGCTAAAACAGATTCAACTCTTCTGGGAAGGTGTCCACAAGGTTTAGGAGTGTGTCTATGGGAATGTTGGACCATTTGTGAGGTCAGGTACTGATGTTGGATGAGAAGGCCTGGCTCGCAGTCTCCGCTCTAATTCATCCCAAAGGTGTTTTATCAGGTTGAGGTCAGGACTCTGTGCAGGCTAGTCAAGTTCCTCCACCCCAAACTCGCTCATCCATGTCTTTATGGACTTTGCTCTGTGCACTGGTGCGCAGTAATGTTGGAACAGTAGGGGCCATCCCCAAACTGTTCTCACAATGTTGGGAGCATGAAATTGTCCAAAATGTCTTGGTATGCTGATGCCTTAAGAGTTCCCTTCACTGGAACTAAGGTGCCAAGCCCAACCCCTGAAAAACAACCACACGCCATAATCCCACCTCCACCAAACTTTACACTTGGCACAATGCAGTCAGGGCAGTACCGTTCTCCTGGCAACCGCCAAACCCAGACATGTCCATCGGATTGCCAGACAGAGACGTCTGATATGTCACTCCAGAGAACATGTCTCCACTTCTCTAGAGTCCAGCGGCGGCATGCTTTACACCACTGCATCCGACGCTTTGCATTGCACTAAGTGATGTAAGGCTTGGATGCAGCTGCTTCCAACTCAAATCCAAAAATCATGCCTTTATTCCTCATTTTAGGGGAGTGTGTAGAGCCAAACAAATCATTCCTTTATACTCCAATGCATCCAGATCCAGTGGGGCTGAAACATAAGTGTCTTTGATCACAACACAGAATTAACAAATGCGAGTTTATATAATCATGGTAGACAGAGTCTATCGCCTCCTCCCAAACCAACTAGTTGAGGTTTGTTGATAGTCTCTAAATGACTGTTCTGGTTGGGATGAACACACTGGCAGAGTAGTCCTAAACGGCTCAACAGCCCTCTAGACGCTGCTAGCACTGGCAGCCATTGGGAAACTTCTAGCAGAGCTCCAGGGCCATTACTTACTTACATCCAACTGTTTGCATTGAAAATAAGGGGAATGGTTAGCACACAGTTAGTAAATGGTGGTCAGTCATTTGGTTAAAGGTAGCTTTTTCTTTAACCACGAGATACAACTATTTTCTGGGTCTATACATAAATACGGAACTTTCTTAAATAGTGAAACGGTAATCTGTGGACTTTCGCAGAATACGAATTTAATGTGTTTTTGATAAGACAGATGTTTATTGATTTGACCTTAGAAGTCTTGCTGAATATGTCAGATGTGTAATAATATGTTATATTGCGGATCCGGTGAATGCTGTAACATCACCATATCCACTGTATTTGTGTTTTATGACATTGATTCAGTAAATAAAGAATAAAAAAAAAAAAAAAGGTAACTAACCCTAGTTTGGCTGCTTTGTCTCCTTCTGGAGCAAATCCTATGAGAATGTGTTCATGCCCATATCACAAGACACACAGAGCAAACACACTGTTAGTTAGGTGTTAGGCAAGTGTTTGAACTGAAATAGGTGATGTTTAGCCAAATACTGTGATAGAGTAACCATGCTCAGCTATGACTTAAAGGCAGCCTGTCATGAAATATGGGAAATTCCATTTGTGTCTTGTTTTTGAAGTTGCATGCTGCGGGGATGTAATCTTTATCCTCACTACTAAGTGATTTACTAATCTGGAACAAGCAAGTGTACATTAGAAGTCTTGACACTTGACATGCCCATGCTTTTTCCAACTCAGTGTCTTACCAGGGTGAGCAATAATTTCATCCTTGGAAGAGGCAAAACCAAGTCAATAATGGCAGCTTCCATACTGAAAAGTTATTAAGATGCAAGATGATTGTTCCCTGAGCTCAAAATAAGAGGACAGGCTAGAAAACCTTTTTTAACCCCTTCGTGACTGACGACGGACACTTCTTCTATTGACTTTTTGGGGTACTGCAGTTTTTCGCCGTTTCACGGACGCACGCAATTTGTAACCTATGCATGTTGGGTATCGTTTTACTCGTTGTAACCTCATCTTTTATATGTCATTTAAAAAATTGGTATTTTGTTGTGTTTTGGGGCATTCAATTAATTTTTTCTCTAAATGTTGGGGTTTAATAAGTAGTTGCGCTAATATTGCGCAACATAAAAATTTGCAACTACCACCATTTTATTCTATAGGGTCTTGGCATTCAGAAAACATATAATGTTGGGGGGTTTTAAGTCATTTTCAGGCCTAAAATGTGGAATATAACATGGGTGCAAAAAATGAAAAAAGGGCCTCAGTCATGAAGGGGTTAATGACTATTGTTTTTGTGCCAGCTTCTCCTACCATGACCATAACAATTAATGCTGGGCTAAAAAATGCATGAGTCAAAATTCATGTTTATGCACACAGCGCCCAAGCATGTGAGTGGCTAAAATGTGACTTCACATTCAACTGCCCTACGAAATCTGAGGGTAGTGATAACAAATGCTTAGCTTTTTAACTTTTCAAAATATAAATGTGAAACCTCAATACACAATACATATTTCTATGAATGCTAATTTAACCAGTTTACTCCTATTTTAGGACACATAATGCGGAAAGTTTTTTTTTTTTCTATTACAGTACTTTGACTAGCTTTTGCTATTGTTTCTACCACAAGGATGTAATTTTATAGCAGGGGGTCAGCTCCAGTCCTCAAGGGCTGTGATCCTCATGCATTCTTAGAATTGCTCTAATTAATAGACAGCAGCAATTGAAGCAAGGTATTGTTTAGAAAGTACAAATATTCTGTCCTTCACATTGTGGCCTGGATCTGGCCTTTAGGTCTGAAGTTTGACATCCCTGTTTTGTAGCATTAAAACTCAGGATGCACCGAAATGAAATTTTTAGACCGAAACCGAAATAAAAAAGAATGTGACAGGCCGAAACCCAAAAAATATTTTTTTTCCCCAACCTTTTAAAAAAAAATATATTTTTTTTAACGTTATTTTCTTTTTTTTAATTTTACTTTAGCTCCTGCTCTAAGTTTATGTTAGAGATTAGAAAGCTTAAGGGTTAGTTCACACCAGAAACTGCATCACAACTGCGTGCGTCTGCGCAGTTGCATTGCGAGGCGTTTTTGATGCGTTCAGATGCGTTTTTCCCCTGGATGTCCCTGGATGATGCCACAATCAATTCTGTTTTTTTTTGTATGCAATCCGTTGCGTTTGCATGCGTTTTCATGCATTCCGGTGCAGTTAGATGCAGCTGAAATAGGACAAGCAGTACTTTTTCTCACTGCATCTGAACAGACTGCAATGGTGTGTATACAGCACGAGAAAGCCCATAGGAAAGCATTGTGCTGTATTTTGGCTGCAGCAGTGAAAATGAATGGAGTGCATCACAATTGTATATGGTGTGAACTAGCCCTAAAGGTTGCCAAGTCACCACTGGGAGGAGGGAGCTGATCTTCTGAAAGAACTGCATGAACAACTATAGTGATTCTGGTGTGAAGAAAAAAAAATACAACTTATTTTAACCAGATGATAAGATTGGTCTCCTGCCACCTTTGTTTCCTCTCCTTATGTGCACTCTCTGCACTGCTGTTGCCCCCAATGTTTCTGCCAACAAAGGAAGTTGCATAGAGCAACAGAGCTGCTAGGGGGACACACAGCCAACCAAACATCAGAGGTCCCCCTATTAACTATATTCCACCCCTTACCATAGATACTCAATCCCATTCTTAACAATCAATACACTACACAACAAGGGTTGAAGTTAAAATGGCCACAGCAGCCTTTTATTACAAACCTTATAAATAACATTTTAGAAATAACAACAATAACCAATAAACGTACTGTACAAATTGTTTGGTATTAAGGTCCTTGAAGGCACTATAACTCTACAAACGGACCAGTGTCAACGGGCACATTTATTGTACCTGAATGGCCCCAGCCGCCATACTCCGCCTCGGGGACGTAAGTAAATTGCCCACAGACCCACAATGGTCCCTCTTACCAGTTCATAACCTGTTTGACCTTACCACCACAGAAGGACACCCACACCACAGATGGGTCCCCCCGTCAAGTTATCCAACCCAGAGAAATGCCCTCAAGGATCCAACCTGCCAAGCCACCACAGTGACAAAAACATCATACAACCACAGAAACCCATGCCAGGGTGGGTGGGAAATTCATCCCTCTTCTCCTGGTCGAACTGGACTTTTGGGATTCCTTCTTCCTGAATACCCTCTGAAGCCCCTCCTAGAAGACCACTTCCTCCAATTATGTAAGTGTCTTACCTCTAAACACCTTCCCACTTTTTCTTAAACCCTTTCCTACCTTAGTTCCCCTTCCTACACTTGTCATGTAGGCCTTTGCTTATTCTTCTCCATAGCTCTCGGCCTATCTTTTCCTTGTGTTCTAGACAATGGTTCTAGACTACTGCCTGCCAGTAGCATGTGGCCAGGTTCTCATTCCACTTTTTCCTGCCTGGTTTGTGTATTTGTATTGAAATTTTGTAATGTGTACTTGCAGTTCACCCAGTGTGGTCTGTACACCTAGAAATGAATGGCTAGCTGCATAAGGTGACAGTTTTCCCCTATCTTTCCATTTATTGGTTCTAGTTCTAATGACAAGCGCTAGCATTAGGTTTTCAGCATAGCATGGAATTATCCTTTAATTCTAGGGGCGGCCTATTTCTAAAGAATATTTGCAGAGCTTTTTGTGTGTCTACCAGACATGCTTTACCAGGTCTGCATACTCATATGTACACTGTCCAGAGTGGCTGCCAGACTTTGTATAATATTAACTGTATTAATGTCTAAATGTATTATAAACTGAAGTGAGGGAATGAGTGCAGAAGAGGTGAGCCTTTAACCCTTCGTTTGTGCTGTATTCCAGGAGGAGATAGATAGCCATGGCTAGATATCCAGTCCTTTCCTAGTATTCTATTTCCAGCCCTAATACATTTCTTACCACAGTTCATCTAAGGTAAAATGTGTCCTAAAATGCCTTTTGTATATTTAATTACTGTCAATTACAAAAAAATGTCTGGTTGATGCTGGAATTATCCCATTTCCTACTTTTCCCTCTGATGCACATGGATGTCAACTGTGCATTGACTGGATTGCAGGGTAGTAATTATGGTCATTGCTGTATATTTATATATAGAAAAAATGACTGCAATGAGTGATTAATTTTCTATTCCTTGTGCTATATTTAAAAATGTATATATACACAGTACACAATCAGTTGAGTTTTCTCTCACACAGCCTAGAAAATGAATTCAGATTTCTAATTGGTTGCCATTGGTAACACCTCCAGTTTCCCTTTCATTTGTCAAACATTTCATTGGATGCCAATATTTAAAACGCATTAGGCCCCATTCACAAAGCTTTAACACAAGAATAAGGCTCTCTCTTTTATCAATGTGACTGTATTTTTCAAATCTGATTTGACTTCACTAAAAAATAGTGTACACTTTGTGTGAAAATAAGTATACTTATCCTTTGTGAATTGAGCCACTTGTTTTAATTTTGCATAAACAATCTCCCCTTTTTTTCCCCGTCATACCTCCTATGCTGTATGGCTATTCTTGCCATATTCATCCTCTGCTACTGTGAAAACTGAAGCTGCCTTTTATGTTTGCCTTGTGGACAGGGAAAAATAGCTAGAATGTTATATATAAAGGAGTTAAATATTTAAAGTGATAATAAAGTTGAAAGGTTTGTAAGCAATTGCAATTGCTGCTTTAATCACTTATAATAGTTGCTTCTCTGGATGTTGAAATATTTCCTGCAGAATCAGCTGGTGCCATGAACACTGGCCTTGATCTCCTGTTATAGGGTGGCTCCTTTCCCTTGCAGGGTCCTATGGAGCCACCCTTGTTTGTGCTAGTAAGCTGAGTGTCTCCACAAATACACAGGCACAGCAGCATGCCTGTCCTCTGCCCCCTGCTTCTTGTCCCTCCCTTCTCCCTTTTCCAAGCTGGTAGATTGTCTGTAAGTGTTTGAGCAAAGATTTAAAGACATACTTTTCTGGGCAATGTATATTTGTTGGAGCTATATGCATTATTGAAAGTTTAAGAGTTTAATACTACTTTAAAGCCAAAACTGTTTTTGGATAGGGTGGTGAGGAGTTTGATTCCGTCAGGTTTTTATTACTATCGATCCACTGAAGAGATTCCCCCTGTTATATAACTCCTATTTTCACTAGGACTGAAAGAGAGGAGAGGTCGGCCAATGGAGGCACCTGCTCCAGTGACAACTGTCCAAGAGGGGAGTCCCATCACTTTAGAGATTTTTTCTCAAATATCCTGTTCTATGTTCAGGACAGGAGGTGAAGAGAATCTCTCTAACGGGACACAAATGGCAAAAAACTCTGGGGCTTTATTCACTCCCTACACAATCCAAAAGGGCAAAACAAGTTTGGCTTTAATTATACTTTAAATCAAAACTGTCAGAAAAGAAATAGGAAGGCTGACATTGCTAAATGTCTTGCTTCTACACAACCTACTTGCCTGGCTGGCAAGTTGAACCAATGGCTTCAATACTGTCTGAGTCACAGACCCTAAAAAAGTAAAGTAATGAACGAAGCCAGCACCTCCTGCATACTTGACCAAGGCCAATGACTCACAAAGAACTGAAGCCAAGGGTCAGCATGACATCCAAGCAAAATGCACATTGTAGAAGAAGCACAGCAGTGGCAGCCTTTATATATCTCTTTATATATGAAAGATTTCCCCATGATTGTTGGGGCCCACGGTTGACCCTGTGGGCTCAGTCACAATATAATGCATATAGGGCAGCACAGTGGTATAGTGGTTAGCGCTTCTGCCTTGTAGCACTGGGGGCCCTGCTACGAATTCCAGCCAGGTCTCTATCTACAAGGAGTTTGCATGTTCTCCCTGTGCTTGCGTGGGTTTCATCTCACACTCCAAAGACACGCTGGTAGGGTAACTGGCTCTTGTGTAAATTGGCCCTTGTATCATGTAAGGCAGGGACCATAGATTGTAAGCTCCCTGAGGGCAGGGACTGATGTGAATGTGCACTCATAAAAATTGTCGGCACTATATAAATACCAATAATGAATGAATAAATAATGCATGCACTAATATGCATTGGGGTGCATTGAAATGTGCTGCATTATGGGTTTGAAAGAATTGTATTGACTTTAATTGAGAAATTAAAGTCAACACCCGCAGACTATAGTGGGCATGACCTTTTTTTCACATCATATGAAACACGAGTGTGAATGTGATTTCTCTAGTCTATGCATCTTGCCTACGCTGCAAAATGTCTGAGTGTGCCCTTATATAGTATTTCTGGTCTATTTCCCTTTCATTTAATCATAACAATGCATTGTCAGAAGCCACATTTGTGTACAAAACAAATACCGCACAGAGCATTTGTAATATGTATTTGACGTTGCGTACATGAAAAATTTAATTTAGTGCAGCCGTGCATATTCTTGGGTTTAGATTTACCTTAATTAGCATAGGCGAAGTGCTAATTTTAAAGGTTATTTAATGTGTACCATAAAACGTTCGAAATGTGCACTTACTTTGCACTGCATGCTCCTCCAGGTTCCTGAAGCTTGGAATAGATCTCTTTTATATAAATAAACCTCTAAAGTGTGACAAACAATTCCCAGAGTGGTATGGGTTATCCAAAGGGACATCCCAGCAGAAGTAGTCTGCCTTGAGTCAGTATTTGTCTAACCGAAACCACAGCCTGAGCCGTCTATTAGGATAAGTCATTCTTCTGACTCAGCCTGAGCTATTGAGTTCAGTAAACAACAGCTTTCTATGAGCAAAGCTAAAAGCTTACATAGTTGGTAATGTGAAAAAGAAATAAGGGGGTTATTCACGAAGGAGCCGAAGGATCCAGCCGGAGCTTCGGCTGCTCTTTCGGCTCTCTTCGGCTGGCGGAGCCCTTCGGTTCAGTCGAACTGAGGGGCTGCTTTACAGGCTATTCACTATAGCCAGTACAGCCGCCGAAGGCCCAGTTGTTATTCATTGGCTGGGACCTACTAGAAGACTCTAGCAGATGCCGGCCAATAGGAAACAGGTGGGCGGAGCTAGCTGTCACTGCTAGCTCTGCCCAATTATTTATTTTATTTATTTGTTCTTTTTAAAAAATTCTTTATTTTTTAATTTTACTATTTATTTACATTTTTTTTTCGGCAGCATAGTGAATAGCCCTTTACCTGCTAGCTGGAAGACTACATAAAATTCACATGCAATATTTCATAATTACCTGACCACAAATGTAATATTTGTATTATTTTAATTCTCACAAAAATAAATAATAAATATCTACAAAACCAGTATACATCCCTTTAACACTTCAGCCTTTAAACCTTCAGTTTAAATTTGTATTATCCATTGCAGCACATGCTATAGCCCTGGACAGAGGCATTGTGAAAGGGCTACTTAAGGTGGCCATACACTGTACAACCATCGCAAGACCTTAGTCTTGCGATGGTTGTAAAGTGATTAAAAAAACTTATGATCTGCCCATCTTGGACAGGCAGATCGTACTTTCGATCATCGCAAGCCCGCACCCCTGAGGGGCGGGCTTAAGATGACTGCAGACGGGCTGTGTGCTCGTGCGCACACCGGCCCGTTCGGCAGTTGTCCAACCAGCAGGCCACTAACTCGCCGAGAATCGTACGATTCCCGGCGGGTTTTCTAGCCTGCTGGTTCGACGGAAGACGTGCGACCGTACAGTAGAAACGGTCGCACGCCTTCCATACACTGCACAATTCTCATACGATCGCGTGATTTCCCGCGATTCTCGTACGAGAATCATGCAGTGTATGGGCACCTTTACTCTGGCTACAGATTATAAGAAGTTGTGTTAAAACAAAATTAGGAGGACTGACTGTTGCAGAATGTCCTGGGTATCCCAGCTCATAGAATGCCTTTACTTGTTGTTTCAGTTGATATTTCAAAAGATATTTTACTTTTACGTAGTTGCTTCCAATTTAAATCACAGATTGGGTTCTTGTGTCTTGGGGGACTCCAGTGGTAAATTATCTGATCCACCCATATATCATAACCAATTGATGGTGTCACTCTTCCCCAGTGGATTCTACATAATGAGGAATATATAACTAGGGAATTACAACATCATTGTGGTCTGGTGATTGACAAACAGCAAAAGGAACATTTTGTTGTCTGTGTCTCCAAGAAATTTAAGAAGCTGGTGGGAGTGTCAGCCCACCGATATTTGAAATAGCAGCTTGGAGTTGGCCTTTAAACTGAATAAACTATTCTTTGATAGAAGGATAATATTACATTAGTCATACCTAAATTAGTCAGTACTTGCCTGCAGTGTATAGAGTAAAGTTCACCAAAGTGTACTTCTCCCTTTTTGACCCAAAGGTATTGTACTAAAAGAAAGTATTATACAAAACATTAATAGTCCTTACAACATGCTGACTTGATTACTATTAAAGTCAACCAACTGATTATGAAGGTGTATCTAAACCCGAGAATAAAATGCAATATATTGGAGCTTACCAGTTCTTAAATGTGGTGGCTACATTAGGTTTCCCTCCTCTTTTTTAATTTTACCTGGTGATCCTGCCAGTAACACACATCCTGTCACTCGCTCGCTGAATTGTATCCACGGAGGAGCAGCATTGTCACCCAAGGACAGAGAGTGTGTTAGGAGTACCCAACGCCTCCCCCTTATCTCATCTTGATAACATAGGGAAGTACTCTGCGGTCCAAAGATGTGAACAGGGCAGTGCTGATAACCCCACTTGAGATTTCAGCGCAGTTCATGTAAACAAATACAGGACATTAGGGGCTTACTGGAGTTCTGGTAGGATCAATAGGTATTTTTCTGTATTTGCAGCATTTTTGAAGACACAAATTTCGAGGAAAAGTGTATGGATCAGAGTGATGTACTGATTTTTTTAAATTCTGCACATAGATATATTTCAAGCTTTAAAAATATACACATATATATTTGCACAAAATGAACCCCTGATGAGGTTGGTAGCTGACCCACATTGCCCAGTTCCTCCTTAGCAGCCGAATCAGCAGTACCGTCTTGGTTCTGGAAGTCTACACCTATTCCTGGTTTGAGTTGACAGCTATTATACCCGGCCAAGGAAGTCTTCTGCTTGTGCTTATTGGGTGATATCAGCTGGAGAAGCTTCTCAATCTTTCAATAAAAACAGTGCAAACAATGCAAGGTAGAGCAGCTGATATTTGATTTACATGAAATGAGACAGAACAGTTATTCTAAGGAAAAAAAATCAGCAAGAAATTTTACTTTCACTTTTTATTGCCTTGAAGGAGAACTATGAGGTGAGTGATTTTCACTCACCTCATAGTTCGAGCCGACGTGTGACAATGAAACTGTAACGCGTCGGCTCAATAGATCGGGAAGTGAGCGAACACATACCGTCGCTCGCTCACTTCTCGATACTGTCCCCGCAGAGAGCCGTGACTGTCACTCATGGCTCCCTGCGGGGATTCCCCCCTCCGCTGTCCGATCCTCCAGCGCTGACTGGTAGAACGGACGGGGTGGGTACAGCTAGCTCTGCCTCTAGATAGGCAGAGCCAGCTGTCAATCACGCAGCTGGGGGGATCTCGACAATAATGTAGGGTCCGTCACGGCTGCGGCGGTCTCTGTATACCGCGAGCTGTAGCTTGCGGTATACTGAGCTTTGGGTCACGGGAGGACGCTAGTTTATGTCCTCCGATGACCCTTAGGAGAACTATGGGGAAAAACACTTACCCCCATAGTTCTCCTTTAATGTTAAGTCCGCTGTAAATAACGCATACTAAAAAAAAAAAAAAACATTGGTACCATTACCAGGTGCTATAAATGTGTTCTTTAAATTGTTAGATATACTTAAGACTTTGCAGTCGTGTACATTATCTCAGCCACTTAATTGGACATATTGAAAACAGTGAAAACAAAAGCACAAGAGGTGATCTTGTTCAATTATACGTGGAGCGTGGCTTCAAAGTCTGCCCTAAATTCCTACATTGTGAAACATTTTAATTATCAACCAATCACCATCTCTTAAACAATGGCATTCCAAGTTTCAGCTTCCCTACTGAGACTTAATCAACCGAAATAAAGCCCAGGGGTCCCAAGCTAATGATTAAATGGACAATATGTATTCCGCATTAGTGAAAGTGTCTTTGTGCATATGCATGTAGAAGCTCACGTTTGTACATACAGTAGATGCATTGTGACCAAGATATTTATTACAAGTAATTACAGAATTCAGTAAATTAGTCACTCCTGCTGAGTATGTAGTTTCTTTGGTGTCACTGATGAAGGCTGAAAAGAAGATTTTATTGATAACCATTGCAGCTGCAAACATCCTGTTGTATGTAATGAAATCAGCCTGCTCACATTCAATAAATAGAGTGGGGGGATTTACCATAGCAATTGCCAGGGTTTGAACTCTCATATCGTCGCATGGGATATATTTGCGTCAGATTTATGTTGCTAGTGTAATGTTTTTCATAAATGAGATTAAATAGGCTCCAGGAAAGAAGACTCGTAACTCCAGGCAAAAAGCTTAAAGCTGGCCATACACTTTACAACCCTCGCAAGACTTCTGTCTTGCGAGGGTTGTAAAGTACTTAAAAAAACGTACGATCTGCCCATCTTGGACAGGCAGATCGTACTTGCGATCATCGCAAGCCCGCCCCCATGAGGGGCGGGCTTACGATAACTGCAATGAGGGGCGGGCTTACGATGACTGCAAACGGGCTGTTTGCGTGTGCGCACACCGGCCCGTTCGGCAGTTGTCGAACCAGCAGGCCACTAACTCGCCGAGAATCGTACGATTCCCGGCGGGTTTTCTAGCCTGCTGGTTCGACGGAAGACGTGCGACCGTACAGTAGAAACGGTCGCACGCCTTCCATACACTGCATGATTCTCGTACGATCGCGGGATTTCCCGAGATTCTCGTACGAGAATCGTGCAGTGTATGGGCACCTTAAAAGTGGCTTATTGAAGAAGTGGTCACGGGCACTTCTTAAGTTGTAATTGTTTTGTTATGTGGTGCTCCAGTTTCAGGCAGCCACAGGACAAGTGCAGATGTAAACAGCTGCGAATTTACGCAAAACAGGCACATAACACGTGCAATCGGAAAAATAGCGCAAGCTGTGGTCAAAACAGGCGCACATGTTAAAAGGAGCTAAACAGATTTACACATACATTTTTTTATCTAAGAGGCTAAAACTGTCGGAATTGCTTTGATAAATTACCCCCCCCCCCCCCCCCCTCCCTCTCTTTTTTTTTTT